>NC_051178.1:157280436-157321599 GCF_013339695.2 Rhipicephalus sanguineus | reverse complement strand
GAGCGTGCGACATATCGCTGTACTTTAGAAAATTTATCTCAGTCAATGTGGCATTGCTGCAGTACCTTTGAAACTTCCGAACAGAGAATCATGGGCAGCATTTATTTCATGCAAAAGAAAACATTTCATGTTCATATTCTCTCACATGTCCTGGAAAACATACCTTGAAGTTTTTTAACATGTGGAAAAATATACTGAAGAAAATGTACTTAATTCAATCATAGTGTTATAGCAGATTCTGTAGGATATTGGTACATTCCTCGTAACTGCATTAGAAGAGCTGCAGAAAGATACACTATAGTCAGTTTGCTGATCTCTTGGCTGCTCTGAACAGGTTAATAACGACAAATTGCAGGATATACTTGGCTGAATACTGGCGTGACTGGTATCTCCAATACTGCAGCTAGCAATGATAGGCACTCCTACGCTGTAAGAAGCGCAGTGCAACGTCAAACCTACAGCATTAGGACTGCAATCCGAAAAACCTGCAGCCGCCTTGGAACCTCTCCCATGCTTTTCGCCGAAAGAATAAAGAGAGAAAGAAGTGAAAGGTGAGACCACGCGTGAGACTAGAATGCTTTAGCTAGATACAGCAGTCAAGGTAATACCATAATATGCACCTGCAGCCTAATACCTGCAGGTGCATCTTTTCGAAAGCCTTTTACCTTTGAGTTCTCAGAGGGACAACTTCGTGCCAAGCGACAAGCTGCACTGGGAATGCCAGAAATAACGGTGACACGAAGAACACTGTTTTATCCCGTCGACGTCAACAATCCAGAGGTTCCTACAGGCTTCGTTGCGTTGTCATAACCTTCGCTGGTTCAGTTATGTCAGCGATGTGTGCAATCCAACGTCTTGCCTTACGCCGCGAAGAGACTTTGTTAAAGGAGTACTGACACAAAATTTTGAAGGCGAAATAACTTGTGGGATCGATTTCTGTGGACACATACGCATCACTTGTGGAATATCAATGAATAATATCGCTTAGAACATATTTAAAATCGATTTTAAAGTGCGTGTCGCGCCACTGCACGCGAAACCCGCCTTTGGCTTTCGTGTAACCAACCAACCACCACCTGCTCCACGAGTTTGTGCTGGCTGTCACGATCCTTGCGAGAGCTCTCTCCTAGCAGATTTTTTGATCGGGAAGAGGGGGCACACAAGCACGGGACTGCGAATGCTGAGGTCCTTGCCTCGGCAGTGCATTTTTGGGGGGTCACGCATACTTACAACGCTTCAGAGGCAGCACCCAGAAAGCCTTTGTTGAAAAGAGTTGACGACGCGGTGCGTATGTGCACGCGGTCTTGTGTGCTCACGTAGTCAACTATGTTTCAGGAAGCTGAAATGGCTCCAGCCACAGCTTGAAGAGAGCCCAACGTTTCGGGATCGATTTGGTCCCTTCCTCAGGGGTTGACTGCGTTGGTGTTGTGATTCTTTGGTAATGAACAGCGCCAACGAGACGGAATGTACAACGAGACTGAATGTCCAATGGGTCACGTGACCGGCGAGACTGAATGTCCAACGAGACGGAATGTCCAACCGAGGACTGAATGTCCATCGAGACTGAATGTCCAACGAGACTGAACGTCCAACCGAGACGGAATGTCCAACGAGACGGAATGTCCAACGAGACGGAATGTACAACCGAGACGGAATGTCCAACGAGACTGAATGTCCAACGAGACGGAATGTCCAATTTAGAAGAGATCAACGTGCCCTCGTTTGAAATTTCTCAGACAACTGATTCATTGGGGTTAAGATAGCATAACGGAAGATCGCATTTTTTTGTGTGTTTTGCAAATATTGACTGTCTGTGGCGTCGGGCGTCGTATTTTTGTTTCCGTACTCGCTTTACTGCATTTATCATATTTCAAGTTTTGTTAGTTTTATTTCTATTTTGTATTTTTAGTTTTATATGTATGTTGAATATGTTACTTTATTGCTTTATTTTGTTTGTTTGCATACTTCGCTGTTCCTGTTTAGAGAGAGGGCGCTCCCTCGTCCACTCTGTGCAGTATCTATCTGCGTTTAATTCCTGAGAGTGTTACCAGCGCCACTCGTAGCTAAAGGGGCGAGTGTGAACACTATTTTTGCCAGAAAGCGTTACGAGGCAGGACGAAGCCCTTGCTATGAAAGTGCGAAAGAAGAATAGTTCGAGAGACTCAGTTATTTGTTAGAAAACCAACAGCCAATTAAGCCCAATGAAACATTGGGGACATTATTTGTTGCTTTTTTTTTAACTGCGATGTAATAATTATAACCCATATTCAAAGGAATCCAAGTAGACGAAAAAACATTCTTTCCATCGGTGGCATCCGAACCCGCAACCTTATAATTACGGCGACGATTTGCGCTTGCTAACACTCCAGGGATCAAGCTCACGTAAATACCCAACAAAGTGGACGAGGGAGCGCCCTCCATCGTAGCTTAATTGTTAGAGCATCAGACGCGTTATGCGAAAGTTGTGGGTTCGAAACCCACCGAAAGAAAGTGTACTTTATCGTGCCATTTAAGTCATTTCAATTTAGGTCATATTCGTTACACTACATTTAAAACCATCAACAAATAGCGTACTGCCTATGCTTTCCTTGGCTGATTGTTGGCTTTCTACGAGCCCCTAGAACAATTCTTCTTTCCTCTTAAAGAATGCGGATCGAAGAAGCTAGGGAGGAAATTTTCCTTTAAAATTAAATTCTTGGGTTTTACGCGCCAGAACCACGAAATGATTATGAAGCATGTTGAGTGTGGGACATTAGTTTTAGTTTTGACTACCTTGAGGGAAACATGTCATGGCATTTCGGCTACAAGAGAACTGCAGGCCGGTCTAGGAAAGACCATGCCGTTAAAGAGGTGGTGTCACCAAATTTTGAGGCGATAAAAGCCTGCTGTAGGCTTTCCCTGTAAGCAAGGACGCTCAGAACGAAGTATTGCACGCAGCAAACGTTTAGAATATATTTTAATTCACTTCCAAAGTCTGTATAAATGCTCATTCTCGCGATCTAAACCCATCGCTAGTGCGACTGACACCGACGTCACTGTGTAGGAAGCGTAACGAAAGTTTTAGTGACGTAACACCACATTAGAGTGACGTGCAATGAGCGGTGACCTACAGCTCCGCTGCACCTGGCCAGCCAAGAGAGCATCAGGCCATCCGCTGCGAACTGCTCATTTTTTCTGAGCTTATTGCCGAAGTAGCCAATCTTGCTCGCGTTTTGCAAAGTGCTTCGCGTGAATAATTTTTCATTACAACACATAGCATAGAGGTAATTGTTGGCGACAATAAAATCGTTTTTATGATGTTTAAAATCATTTGAGGACTTTTGAGAACCGGCCTGAACACGAGCTTTTCTATTACTCTTCCAATGACGTCGATATTAGTGTTGTGAAGCTCAAGTGAAAAAAAAACTGGGTCGGGAACAGACTTACAGTGAAAGAGCGTCAGCGATTACAATTACTTAAAAAAAAAAAACTTGTGGATTACGAAGAAAAAACTGAAAGCTAATCGATTACTCAACAAGGTGAGGTACCGGGCTATTTGGTTTTGCATAATTGTTAAACTGTGCTAAAGTTACAGGTACATATTTTTAGGGAGGACGCACATAACAAAGGCATGAAAAGCGCAAAGTTTCAACTCGATTTGTTGAAAAGGCATCAACTTATATGAACACGAGCAAACGAGTGCAACAGGGAGTTCTTTAAATTTTTTTTTTCTTATTTTTAAATACTTCTTTTTTTCGTCTTGTGTCCTTATTTTATTCCCTCGTGTCTTTGCGCTTTCTCTCTCTCTGGCAGGGATGTATATATATATATACATCCCTGCCATTTGTACAAGACTGGGTATCGAGCAGTATTACGCGCCGTGCGTAATACGCAGTCTCAGCGCCACGTCCTATCACGACGAAACGAATTTTCACGCACGTCGCAAATGTTAGGGCACATTCGGAAAATTTTCACAGCAAATATTGGGATGTGTGGAACGAAAACGGAAAAGCGAAATTTGTGACCGGGACGGAATGTCCAACGAGACGGAATGTCCAACCGAGACTGAATGTCCAACGAGACTGTATGTCCAACGAGACGCAATGTCCAACCGAGACGGAATGTCCAACGAGACTGTATGTCCAACGAGACTGAATGTCCAACCGAGACGGAATGTCCAACGAGATGAAATGTCCAACGAGACTGAATGTCCACTATTGGACATTCAGTCTCGTTGTACATTCCGTCTCGTTGGACATTCAGGCCGCAAGCGTGAACAGCGGATGTGATAATGGAATCATCGCCGCGTCTTGTTCTCTCACCACGGCTCCGGCTTTCCCTTTCCCTCACGTTTCGGAGGCCGTGAACGTGTACTGGGGGCATTGTTCCTAGCAAGCGGCTCACATTTGCAGGTGTGTGCGGAATGTGCCAAGGCACGAGCAAGAGTCTCCTTCGCATATTCCTTTATGTTTCTAGAACAGAAGCGCCGTCAAAGTCGATTTTATGGTCGTGCTTCTCACAATGCTCTGCAAGAGCGCTGCACTGCGCTTCCACGTTCCTGACGTCGTTCCTGTGTTGGCGTATTCTCTCCGGGAAACACTTCCTCTCGCCAATGTAGCTGGCTGGACACTCAGAACACGACACCTTGGTGACACCTTGGTCTTTCGGCCTCGGTCGCTAGCGGGTGAGCGTCGATTCCGGTTTGTGAATTACCGTGACCCCCGCTTTACCGAAGACCCTGGTTCACGGATGCCCGGCACATAAGAAATGACGACGCGCTGTGCCGGCTTCTTCGCTGCCATTGTAGCCGGTGGGGTGACCAGGGAGGGAGGGGGGTTCGCGTAGTGTGTCTCTCACTGTCTCTCTGCGGTGGGGTGGCTGCCCTCTCGATACACATCATAACTATTTACATCATAACTATTTTGTGTTCACTCGGCGCTCTCTGAAACCGAAACTGCGACTGGGTGCTATAAAACCATCTACAAAAAATTAACCGTCGCGCGCTCGAGGAAACGAGCTTTCCATCCGTAGAAGAAACAAGATCCAAACTTTTTGTGTCAATGCTCCTTTAAGCTGCCACCCCCTTTTGTTGAGGAGGCAAGGGGGTTGAGGAGATGAAATTCTTGGATAGAGAAGAAGAGAAAAGCACAGGGTGTCTCTCGTCGAGAAGGACATCTCAATCCTCCTGTTCAGGGGTGGGGGATTAAAGTAGCAGACATAGGCTCATCGTAGTTAAAAAAAGGAGTGAAAGAAGTTGGAGGAAAGACGAGGGCACCGTCTCCAGTTCCCAGAACACAAACTGGCAGGCCGGGGCAACTCTTTTGCCTATTAGAAAAACCGGCGGGTGTCCGGCGGCACTGAGAATCGAACGCGGTAGCTCCCGCATTTTTTTTTTTCAGTGGTTATTCAGGAAAGGAAAAAGGCACCTAATTTCTGTGCCTTGTAGGGGAGGGGGGTAAGGAGGAAATAAAAGAATAGTAGGAAAATAGAGAGAAAAGTGATAGGAGCACATCCATCCAACGAAGAGAAAAGAGGACAGGAAAGATGGGGAAACGGTCACGGGAGTTCAGGGACGGGTCCGCGAAACACAGCTAGAGGCACGGTGCACAACATCGGCGAAGCAGCGAAGGCCCCGTCGATGAGCGGCGCACGGCATAGCGGGCGAGGAGTCCGTCACGGGGCGCCGGTCAGCGAGAGGTACGAGGAGTAATCCAGGACATCACGGTCGGCACGTCCGTCTTGCTTGAAATCCAGCGAGCGAATCGCTCCCGCATTGGAGGCGAACGCTCTAGCCATTCGGCTTCCTCTGCGGTTTGGGCAGTGGTAGCCGGGGCAACCTGCAAAGGAGGTGGACGCAGACACTGGAGGGAAGGTGAGGGGGGGGGGGCGATCGCCCCTACCGCCCCCCCTCTGGATCCGCCACTTGAGGCTATATATATACAACAATCCGTCGACAAGTACAAGAGGAGCTCAAGCAACTGACAACAGGCCGCATTTTTCACGCCTATCACATTGCTTCAAGTTAGAGTCGGCACTACGACTTAGACTTCAACAACAGCGCCTGTTCACTAACATCGGCCAGTGTTGCAGGAAGCGCGCCGCATATGCAGGTGTTTTATGAGCTTGCTCCTTTTGCTGGGGGGTAGTATCTCGTCCCTCCTGCCGTGTACGCTAGTTCTCATTGCTCCCGCTAGAGGCGCAGCTGTGCTCTCCGTACATTCAAGGGCGCGTGCCCAGCTCGCTCTTGGCGCGCTTCCTTTCTCTTTCGCCGGACATCACTCAGTGCACATCGCTGCCGCTACTCGTCATGAACACCGAAGCCGGCAGCAGCGCGCAGGGCTCGCAATGCAGCAGCATCGCGGACTCGCCGCCAAGACCTTGCGGTGAGAGCTCGCGAGACCGAGAGAAAGCAAGCACAAGCCACTGCTACCAGCACCGAGGCGGCAGCAGCAGCGAGGGCTTGCGATGCCGAAGCTAAACGGGCTCGTCGACAAGCAGACCCGGAGGCGGCACGGGCCCGCAAGGCCGCAGCGAAGCGGGCGCAAAGACAAGCGGGCCCCGAGCTGAGAGCCCGCGAAGCAGAAGCAGCGCGGAAGCGTCGACAAGCGGACCTCGAATCGGCACGGGCGCGGGATGCAGCGGCTAAGCGCCTGAAGCGGTCGCTACCTGAGATTGGTGGCGCCGATGCTCGCTTTAAGCGCGATTTCCTAGATCGCAGTTTCGGCCACAGCTGCAAGGTATGCGACCGCTTGTGGTTTGACAACAACCTCACCACAATCTCGACCATCCGCAACGAGATCACCGGACGACTTCAACGTGGACATCATGCACAACGACTGGATAGTCCAACACATGATGTCGCGTTACGCTCTCCGGTGCATTCATACAAGCGTCCCACCACCATCAGGGGCACTTGTATAGACATCGCCTTCTCGAACTTTCCACTACATTTTATAATTCAAGATCCTCTGGCTTTGTACTTTACGGATCACAAAGCCATTATACTAAATGGAAAACGTTCTCCCGAGCTTATGTGATCCGTAAATAAGGTCTTGAACAAAATTTATATACTGCATCAATATGTAAATTTATGTATATAGTGCAGCGATATGTAAATTATAAATATTGTGTATATAATGTCTATATACGATCACACCACAACTCTCGTGTCACTTCTTTATATGATGATGACTGAGCAGATGTACAGAGTATTCACGGTTTACCTGATTTAGCCTCTGGAGCAAGCTCCTTCATCATTGTTCACGAATTCGTGGATATGCTGTGATTTTTTTTCTCATTTTTTTTTCGTACCACCGCGAAAAATGGTGGAATCATTTGGCATATAGTTCCTCATTTTCTGGCACCATCTGTTGCCTTCTTTTTGTGGCAACAAATGTAATTCTCAAATGCTTTACGAAGGGAACGCGTATATCCCTGGAGGCAGTCTAGTGACATTTCGTGCTATTTAGCGCATGAACTCTAGGCTTGCGTATAATGTGCTACACCAGCAGACGGTAGTATTCATCAGGGAACTTTAAGTGACCCAGCTTTCAATATTAGCTCCTAGCAAATGCTGCTTTCAAAAATCGACTTTCTGACAGTCAAAAACCGACTCTCAGTCGAGCGAACATAACGGTGACAAAACAATCTTCCGCGCATCACTGGCATGCGCTATCTGGTATCGGCCTAGCAGACGACGCGCGAGCGCATCAATCAAATAGTCGCGAACTAAACATGCCTTTCAAATGGGCTGGTTGCCCAGAACGACAAGTGCTTCATGATTCCCGTTTACAAGGTTTCATTATACACTTTAAACAACATTACAGCCGAAAACTGAACCATATAGCAGCTTCGAATGCAGCCACGGCATTCGTTTCCGCAAGCGACGGCGGGTCTACTCCAGTGGTGGCGCCTGGCGGCTCAAAGCCGCACCAACGCCGACGGCCGGTTCCCATTGCCACGGCCGCTGAATAAAAAGCGCTTTTTCATCCAGCGGCCGTGCCATTGCGCTCCTCTTCTTCGCCCAGGCACAGAGAGATAGAGGAGGCGCTGGTAGAGCGCTTGTTACCTGTCGTCGTGGGCCGAGAGATCGCGGAGTCGACACCCGGGTCATCTGAATCGATGAAACTTTTATTCTGTTTTTTCTTTGTCTTCTGTTCGTGTGCATTTTACCGACGTCACTTCCGTGACGAAATTATGTCAATGAAGTCTTCGTGGACCCCTACATAAAACACTTTCGTGCTAATTAGAGTAACTAGATGCATTACTCGATCGTTGCGGTCAGGAGAAAGAAATGGGTTACCGCCCCACCTTACATAAAAATTGAAATAACGCGCTACCATTGCCAAGAATTAAGGAAAGTAATTACGCACGTTACATTGTCGTTGCTCCTAAAATAATCATTTTATGAAGGCTATGTTTTGCATACTGCTACCACTTTTAACGGAACTCATCTTCCTCATTTGTATATAATATGGCGACCATCATCATCCCTGGACCCTGATGCTCTTTTTCGAGGCTTGACCCTGTTGAGTCTGTTTCCGTCTTACAATACAGCCTTTACTATCCTGCACAAAAAGAGTTTACACGATCGAATACGGAATCGATGGTATGCGAAGCATGCGCGGGATGGTGACTGTGGCGTTTTTTTTTTTTTTCACATTGAGCAAAACGTTACGAAATTATGCTAGAGAAATATAGAAGTGGTATACGCACACTCATATGTTGAGTCGCATATCTATTATATAACCAATAGTTTACAATTGCGCAATGATGGCCACAGCAACAAGGGTGTTACCAACACCAGACGCGGTAAGCTTATATGTAGCGCTTATATTCTTCAATACTGGATAGCGCGAATCCGAACAGGACAAAGAAGGAGCACATATTCACAGGACAGACGTTACTCGCAACTAAGCTCCATTCAGGAAAGTTTCCCTAGATATATACACAGCCTAGTGGCACGCGCAGGCGCACTGCACGTACGTTACAGTCACAGTTACAGTTGTTATGCTTATACTTGTCCGTTATGACGGTAAACGCACGCACGTTTTACGAACCCATGTGTATGTGTAGAAGGGGTCCTTGACAGTTCGTGAACAAGGTCATCATTACCGTGATCATTACCGTGCTCCCTCTTTTCTATGTGTCCTTGTGCTTGTATGTATACAAATCAAATAAATAAATACCGTGATCAGTGAGCACCAGCAACTGCAGCGGACTTGTTAATCGGATGCGTTTGTGATTGCGTGTAGTGAAGTGCGAGGTACAGTGCAGCTGGTGGAAATCCTGGATGCCTCTTATACGATGAAATGATCTCTGATGCCTCCTGTCGTGGACGTGGCAGCGAGGTATTTTGATGCCCTCTCCACATCCAATCCGTCTTTCGCGCAGTCTAAGAATCAAGCGTTGTTGGGTCTTAATAAATCAATGTTGAAATCACCGATAACGATGTGAGGCCTGGTTCTCTCAGCATATTTATTGTGGGAAGCATTCGCGCCGGCTATCGAGTAATCCACGTGGACCACGTTGCGGACCACGTGGACGAGTGGATGGTAGTTGAGCGTTTTCCAGCGGTGTTCTGTCTTCAGTTTCCTCACCTTCCTAAAATGCTAGATGCCCGTGTTCTGTGCTATCTCGGTACACGTTAAAGATTGCCCCATGGTCAAAATTTCCGGAGCCCTTCGCTACCGCATCTTTCATATCGTGGTTTTCAGACATAAAACCCAAACAATTATTATTACTATCACTTTCCTTGCGTGTCAATGTGTGTGTTCGCGGTTACTGTGTTGGTTGAGACTCTGTATCCCCTGTGGCATATACCCGCATAACTAACTCTGGTTTACGGGTATGCGCCACACGTGACTGAGAGAAAGGGTTTCATGACGTACGCGACAGGTATTTTGCATTATTCGTGTCATGACCAGTGAATCGTGTTCGCCATACACTGGTCCCCTGCTGTGCCAATATTAGTATATTACAAGTTATGGAGACGACCAGGAGAGCACCGAGACGTAGGCGGCTAGATAGATAGATAGATAGATAGATAGATAGAGATAGATAGATAGTAGATAGATAGATAGAATAGATAGATAGATAGATAGATAGATAGCATAGATAGATAGATAGATAGATAGATAGATAGATAGATAGATAGATAGATAGATAGATAGATAGATAGATTAGATAGAGATAGATAGATAGATAGATAGATAGATAGATAGATAGATAGATAGATAGATAAGATAGATAGATAGATAGATAGATAGATGATAGATAGATAGATAGATAGATAGATAGATAGATAGAATAGATAGATAGATAGATAGATAGATATAGATAGAGAGATAGAGATAGAAGATAGATAGATAGATAAAGATAGATAGAGATAGATAGATAGATAGATAGATAGATAGATAGATAGATAGATATATGATAGATAGATAGATATAGATGATAGATAGATAGATAGATAGATAGATAGATAGATAGATAGATAGATAGATAGATAGATAGATAGATAGATAGATAGATAGATAGATAGAGATAGATAGATAGATAGATAGATAGATAGATAGATAGATAGATAGATAGATAGATAGATAGATAGATAGATAGATAGATAGATAGATAGATAGATAGATAGATAGATAGATAGATAGATAGATAGATAGATAGATAGATAGATAGATAGATAGATAGATAGATAGATAGATAGATAGATAGATAGAAAGAAAGAAAGAAAGAAAGAAACGGCCAAAGTGCCTGAGGTTCGCTAAGAAATGCTTCGCATTTAATATGCGGGACCTTATAAATTAATTGTTACTGGGCTAAAATTGCTGCCTTTATAGTTATCGCCTGATGATTTTGAGCCCTATGGCATATGTTGAAGCCATTTTCTCAACGCGAAATTCAATACAAAACGACCCTTCATCATCAAGCTAACTCTTCAGAGAAAACATTTTCGGGCTAAAAAAATTAACACTAATTATTTCCAAAAGAAACGCGACGTTCCAAAATGCTCGGTCTGTTCCATTACATCATGCGTAAAGTGCAGCGCGCACGGGAAACGACGTACGAAAGGGAAGAAGCAAACAGGACTAGAAAAGTAGCAATTCGCACAGATAGAATGGAGTCTATAACCACGTGGACGGAATATCAGCAGCTTAATTTCCCATGAAAGTCTCAGTGGAGTCAACCTCGACAATCAGAACTTTACCATCACCCGATTTCGATGCCGTGTTCCCCCATTAAACTTATACTTACACAGAGCTGGTCTGACGATATCGTCCCTCTGTCATGTCTGCGAAGAAATAGAAAATATTCAGCATTATTTTTTGTCCTGTCGCAGATATTCACTTATCAGAAAGCGTCTTCTCATCACTCCGCTTTCAGAGTTAGGCTTAAACTTAACGGCAGAAATTGTACTTAGCTTCGGTGCCTCAGGCTTAGGTTATTGCCACAGGAATGCCTTTGATGCAGTGTGTAATTTCATTCAAGCTATGAAACACACACCATTTTAATTCCGAATACAACAAATATTTGTTAATTAATTTTTTAAAAAGCGTTAAAATCTAACAAATATATTCGAATCTATTCTGATCAGGTTAATACGGCAGTCTGGTCTACAAGCACAATCGCAATGTCAATATTTGTTTCATACGTTATCTACTATTCCATTTTTCGTTTTATTTATTTTTTATCATTCTTCATTTTTTTTAAATTATCTTCCAAATTTTCTGCAACGAGTTCTTGGCCAATCCCCCAGAGTGGGTATGTGCCATGATGTAGACGGATAAACAAACAAACAAAGCGCTGCTCCTGTTTGCTTCTTCCCTTTCGTCCATCGTTTTCCGTGACCGCTGCACTTTACGCATGATGAAGATATACCAACTCGCTCAAGCTTCTATATGCTGTTCCACTAACAAAACAAAAATGCGGATAGCGATTTAAAAATGCTTAATATATGTATTATAGTTTCGGACGAAGGCTCCTGGCTATTCGATTAAGAATGTGAATCAAAAGTGAAAACATACCATTTATTTTGACGTTTTGACCGGAGAACGGCCTTCATCGAACATTAAATTTGTACATCGCGATCGAGTTTACATACGCACTCCCTTAATACACATACAGATCCACACCCAGGATTCGTTGGAACGTGACAAGGGGCGTGGTCAGAACAAAAAAAAATCCAGCGCTTAATGCAGCGCTAAATCTGCTCTAATCCATCGCTAATTCTGTGTTTAATATAGCGCTAATGTCGTACTTGTGTAGGTCATGGTGTAGTTCTAAATCCCGTGCTATATCCTGCACTAATGTCATTCTTTTGTAGGTCTGGCGTTGTTTTAAATCCCGCGCTAAATCCTGCCCTGAGGTCGTTCGTGTGTAGGTCTTTGTATTCGCGGCGAGATCGACCTATAGGTGGCAGCACCGTTACCCCGGTAGTGTGGATACTGGTTTCGTGTGGTGTGTGTAGAAGTGCACGGGGCTTCTGTTTTCACATTGTGATTTTGTGTTCCGTACCCGCAGAAAACTCTTCGTTATCGATGGTGAGGTTTTGTTCGGTGCCACAAGGCCGCACATACTGCACAGAGCCAGGGATAAACTTCCATTTTTATCCCACCGACGCGGAACGTTGCCGAGTGTGGCTCGTTAGGCTTCGTAACGGCAAGACGCCTTCCAAGTACGCGATGGTGTGCAGCAAGCACTTCGAC
Source organism: Rhipicephalus sanguineus (assembly GCF_013339695.2). Lineage (NCBI taxonomy): Eukaryota > Metazoa > Arthropoda > Arachnida > Ixodida > Ixodidae > Rhipicephalus > Rhipicephalus sanguineus. Next base: position 157,308,904 of record NC_051178.1, on the reverse strand, counting down.
GACGGTGCATTCAAGCGTTCGCAGACGAGAAAGAATGGTGAGTAGTCAGCGATAACTTCGCTAATGTGTGCATTTATATACTTGTTGCTGCTGTGCACTACGAGCGTGAAAACGGTTGCAGTAAGCGAACGCTCGGGGAAGCTTCCCTGGGCTTAGATTTTCCTACACTTCCGCAGGAAAATTAAGCGAGAATCAATCGAGAAAGAATAAAATTAATTCATGGAATTTATTGTTTGTCATTCATGTACCGTCTGCGCTGAGAATGCAAAGTTTGTTCGCGCTTGGCTATGAGTCTGTTTAAACGAGAGTCTCCGATCCATTTTGTAGTTCGCGCATGTTCCATTGTGTTTACACGGCCGCGAGAACAGTTCTCAATGTTCCGCAGGGCAAGTACGTGCACCGAAACGCGGCAAGTGTGTATGCATGATCTGGTGCATAGTAAAGAGTATCGTTTTGTGAGCCCTCACTCGCCACGTTAGCGATGAAAATGCGCGAGCGAATTTATCGCCACTGCTGATCTTGATGAATATATTTTTCTCGATCTTTCTCGCTCGCTCTCTTTTTTTAAGGGTTTTCGCGGAAGAGATTGAGGCCTGACGCACTTCCGACACTGAACTTGCCAAAGCGCAAATTTGACAGGCATCAGCTACTTCGCAAGTACACTGGTGTCTTTGTATATCTTTTCGCCACAAGTTATGACTGCGCAAGGCAACTCAGTTTTGCGATTTCCGTGTCATTCCATTTCCTGGTCTGTTTAGGGGACAATTTAAGTACCAAAGTGTCAGACGTGACTTGACAGAAATATTTCTCTGCAGTGGGACCAGGACCGTACAAAACTAAAGCTCGTCACATAACCTATAAACGACAGTCCCGAAGTTATACACCTAACCACAACGCGCAAGTGCACGAGAGCCTTTTTTTTTTTAACCACCGAGCCGTTAAAAGGCTATATTCACATGAGATTTAATACTTCTCATCTTTAGGATAACGCCAAGTGCACTTTGCAATGCGCTTGAACCACAGAGCGGCACCTACACTGATATGACTCTCGTGAACGGACGGTACGACGACCACACACAGCACTCTCGACAAGTGCACTCACTGATCTTATTACAGTACATATATACAGCCGATCAAGGCCAAATGCTTCTTTACATCGTGTTAGGCATACGTACGAGCGGTTAAAGTTGCACCAACGCAGCGGAACAAACCGCCTTTTGAGGCCCTGCATGACGTACGCGCACATGCAAACACAACGCGGCTAGCAGACGACGCATGGAGCAATCCACACTAGGCGCGCTTCAGCCAGTAGCCGCCAGGCGGCGACTCCGCTCGATCTCGCGGCCAATAGGCCTGCCTGGCTGCCCAGGCGGCGCTGCGAAAGTGGTGCTAAAAAGCGCCCCCTACGATAAGTTCGTTGGTTTTGAGTAGGCAGACTGGCGGCCGCATGCAGCACTAAGCTCAGATGCACAATGGAGCCGCCGCTGTCGGTTGTGCTGCGCTTTGGATTTCGGCCAATTTCTGGCGTGGCTGAGTTCTTCACGCCAAACAATCTGCGTAAAGGCAAGAAGTTCGGCAACGCCAAGTATGTTTACGACGTGCAGGAGATTGAAGGAACCGTTTCGGCGCGCTGCAACTCGCAAGTGCAGCGAATCTCATACGACGTTGAACTCGAGGTAAGTACGAGGCATGCTCGAGCGATTAGCGACAGTGCATAAACGAAAAGATTGCTGTTAGGAAAGCCGAAATGATGTGTATTACACGACGAAACGGAATTTAGAAAGGCCCAGTGACGAAGGCTAGCCGCCGGCGGCCCGAACGAGCGCATTCGCGCCGTGTGCCATTTTCTGCCGCATTCAGTCGCAAACACACTTTTGCACGATGCACGGTCGTAATTTTCAACATTTGCTTCCAGGGAATTCGTCAAATTCTGTCAGCGTGCGCTGGCGGTCGAGGAGCGACGGCGCGCAATGTTTGTTGTGTGGCGAAGCTTCGCTTCGAAGGGGGACATGGACCTCTCAAGTCCAGTTGAGGGGTCAGCTGGAAGCGGCCGGCTGTAAGCTGCCGGAAAAATCGTAGGCACATAATATGCAGGGTGACTCATGGCATCGTTTTTCTCGTTTCCCGCGAAGTTCGGGCTGCATATCATCGTGTTCGCCGTCGGCAGCTACGGCGTGCCGTGCAGGACTGCACACAGGGAATATATACTAATATAGAACGCGTGCAAGAAAAGTAATCAGCACGTTACGTAGAAGACGGCGTTTTTCTCGCGTACTCACTTCACGCGTCGGACGGCACGTATCCAGTGGTTCCGTCGCTCCACTTCGTACGGCTTTCAGGGGAAGCGGAAGAATCGCGCATTAGGATCCTTACCCTCATGTTCGTGGCAATTAACCACGCAACAATAACGGCGGCGACCGCGCTTCGGGACCGCGCGCTACTCAGAGCCGTCGCCCTGTCCACCTGCTTTCGGTACGGTTTGTTGACGCACGGATCGCTCGTCAAACGTGTCAGGCTTTGCGGGCATAGCGGACAAGGTCCTGCGTACGTTTTAAGCACTTTTTGAGCCTAAAAACTACGCGCAAAATTAAGTAAAACGCTCAAAGCAAGTGAAAACTGTGTAACCCACCGGTCGCGTCCATGTTTGACTCCCCAACCAACTTCGGCGCACGCCCCTAAACCCCCTCCGACATTTTCCCAAACATTTCAAGTAAACAAGCGCATCGCGTGCAGAATGCCGTCGCGATCAACGATGCCACACGCCGCAGCGCTACAGGTCGCGGGCGCGCCACAATTTCGAAAAAACAATAGCTTCTCCTTTCCGGTCCCCGCCATTCCCGCCACTGACATGTGTGACATCACCAGTGAAACTCGATGACGTTATCATTTTCGATGCTTGCGATTGGCGACAACCGACGACTTCCGGTTACTCTGCAAACAGCTGTTCGCGCGCACCTTGCTGTTCTTGGTCGTGTTGCCGCTTGCGAATCGACATCTGCGGCCCGTAACGCAATCGCCAAGTCGCTAGCGTAAATACACATCCACGCCTTGCGGTTTGATGAGCTCCGTGAACTCGAGCTCGGCTCCTCATCTCGAGCCGAGGTGGACTGGCACGGCGTGTCCCCGTACGGGTCCATCACGTTGGCGATCCTTTGAAGGCGTGCGCGCAACACAGGGTCCATACCGGCACGGTTCGTAGGGGCACGGGCCGGCACGGCAGCAACAGCGGTTAGTCAACGAACAGTGCACCCAGATACCACACAGAGTTGACGGCGAGCTGGAGCGTCGGAGTCGCGGCAACCGGAAGTAGACGCTGTCTCGAAAAGCTCGTCAGCGGTGACGTATGCCATGCGAGATGAGGAGGGGCACTCAGCTGACTCAGCGAGGAAAGCAAAGCGGTTTTGGAAGAGGGTAGCGTAGGAAAGAGGGAAAGAAGCAATCGTCGCGTTTCGATCATCAAACGCGTGTAAGTCCGCTATTACGGCACCGTTTCGAAACATTCTCACGGCCATAGGCGTGCGCAGGGGGGGGGGGGTCAAGGGGGCCAGAAGGGGGGGCGCAATGTCAGCCCTATACATTGTAGGGGGGCGAGAAGAGGGGCGCAAAGGCAGCCGCATACATTGACATAATAGGGAGGGGAGCGCTGCGACGAACCTTCGGCGCCCCTGAAGGGGAACCCTGCGCACGCTTATGCTCACGGCTACGTGTTCGTCGTAGACTCGAGCAAAACTTCCTCACCTCAACTAAATTTCGACCGCTGGGTGGTTTAGGGGCCCTTTAAAGGGACACTAAAGGCAAATAACAATTTATGTCAGAGTGAAAGCCCAATGTACACTCTTAGCCAAAAATGGAAGAAATGAGAGTAACTGCGGGTTTTAGTCCTAAAGACCAACTGTTACTCCCCAAAAAGACCAACTGGAACAACATGGCTGACATGTCTCAAGTTGGGGGAGTAACCGTTTAGTGTTAGGTTGGAAGGGAGCAACAGAAGGACGAACGGCAACATTTGCTCTCGGCGCGCAACCGTTGCTCTCCTGCAGGACGCACCCTGTATCGGTCGATGCATGGGCCATATTTTCTTGCGGGCTGGAATAAGCGAACTACTTTTTGTAAACTGAACAGAGAGATACGCACGCTATTAGGGACATTTAGCTTGTACGTATACTTTTTAACGTTACCGTGTTACCGGAACACATGTTTTAGAAAACTTTTAGCTCCCCGTACGTAAACGTTTACGTAAGTACGTAAACGGATACCTTTACGTTTGAATAAACCATGAAATGGTGATGATAACGGCGTTTCAATTATATTTAATTTAGATAAGTTTTGTATCACCGCTGCGGCAAAATCACGAGGGGTTTTTAGTGTGTGCAGAATCCCGGTATACGCAAAGGGGTGGTAAATACTGGGTTATCCGACGATGGTGTCGCCATCTTGTGACGCTTCGTGCAACCATAATATGGGCACATTTGTTTTCGTCTAGTGGTTTTGAGGAAAAAGATGATTGAAAAGATAACTCATTCGGAATTATGCCACGGCAAGGCATTTACACCAGAAGTAGAACGCACGATGCTTCTGCAGTAACAATTTTTTGCTTGCCTGGTTCATCTTGTTCCCGCTAGATGGCGTCACCTATTAAGCCTGTCGGGGTATTTATGTCTAGGCTTCTCACGTTTTTACAGCTTCGGTATTCTATTTCTAGCTCACTCTAGTGACTTTAGCCGCTGAAACAAGGTGTTCGCAATTGCCGCTCGTACTTCGGCTTATTTTTACTCGGCGGCTGGAGCCTCGGTAAAGCGGGTATCGCGAGTAGCCGCGAACGAAGGTGGATTTGCGAGATAGGGCCGTAAATGTAAAGCCAATCCGGCGAGTAGTTCGCGTTCCGTAAAGGCCCGCGCATGCACAGATTCCTTCCGGCAACTCGTAACACGGTAACGTAAAGCTAAAAGCCCCTAATACAAGCTAAACGTTCCTAATAAAAGGCATAATTGCACTAGAACGCCAGCACCTGAAGCTGCTGTCGTCGCAAGTTAAATGGTGTGTTTGCGTATAACATTTGGCACAAATATATAGCCTGAGAATGTGGCAATAAAATGCGAAGCTTCGCGGTAGTTTGACTTAGCGTTTAATCTCAGAGCAAATGGACGTTATCAGCTCGGCCTGTGTTGTCTTTTCAAAAGGGAGGTGACTCTTCCTCAAAAACAAAAAATATCATATTATTAATACTGATATTAATGATAATAATTATAATAAAGAAAAAAACACACCTCCGGGCCAAAAAGAAAAAAAAAAGAAATTACTGGCCTTTCTAGCGCAAAAGGGAGCTCTGGCAAAGCCTGTGTTTTCGCGAGACTCATTACCCTGACGTTTTCAGATGTTTACACTGTTACTTTCGATTCTCTTTCGAACATCACCACTGGTTCTGCACGCCTATGCTCATTTCACTAACGTGTCAGAACGCGCAACGTCCCGTCGGTACCTACATAGCCCCGTTTCTTTTCAGACGGGGCCGTAGCGTGCGGTGGCTTTGTGGTTAGCGTACGCGCATGGCGATTAAATGGTCGCGAGTTCGAATCCTGTGTGTTTGTTGCAAATTTTCTGAAATTTATTTCTGAATCACATGTCTGTATATCGTTTGTACATCCAAACAAATATCTGTATAAACCTCAATATGCTCTATAAGTCAATCAAAAACGAAAATTTTTTTGGCCCAAGAAGAAACTAAGGAGTAACGGGAAGGAGCATCCGTTGCTCCCTTGAGGAGCGTGAGGAAGGAGTAACAGTTAGTCCTCAAGGAGCAACTGGGGGGACTAGCCGTTCATCCCCTGAAGCAGCAACTGAAAGGAGAGCAACGGTTCGTCCCCTTGCCGTTGCTCCTTTTAGGAGAGTAATGGGAGTGGCAATGCACTTGCTCCCTCAAAGGAGGAACCCCTATACCCCCGTTGGCTCTCTTTTGGCTTAGAGTGTATGACAACTTCTAAAACGGCAATAATATCAACAGCAGTGCCCTACTTACCGAGAAATTAAGCTAAATGCATCACATGATGAGCGCCACGAGTGGGACATTTTCGAAGTGATCCCGATGACGTAGGGAAGTCGGCCTACAATAAATCACTAGTAATCAAACTAGCAGCAGTAAAAAAAAGAACATTCCGAGCAACAAAAGACGTAATAAAATGCTGTTTGTTCGTTTCCGCTTGATTCATGGAAAACAAAACCTCCGTGGCGTTGCCATGGGGAACGGCGCGCGTGGTTCAAACATGGTTCAAAGGTTCCGTTTTCGCCGAACTATGCCTCGCCCGTCTCAGTGGTAGTTTCGGGATCGCGTACTGCCGTGCGTGTTTTGCGCGCTCGTGAAAGTCGCTCTGACAGAAAGTTCGACAAAATGCCGCATGCGTGTGATATTGCCGGATGCCCGAATGGTGCACAACGCCAGTGCTGCAGCAAGGAAACCGGTGTGTCTTTTCACTGGGTGCCGCGGAATGAACCCTTACGCTCGAAGTGGCTTAGTGTCATGCCATTGCGCCAGTGTGCTAAACAGTCAAAACCTCTGCGTGTGTGCTCGCTGCACTTTCGTACTGAGGATTACGAGACCAACCGCAACTTGGTGACGGTTTTGAATGTCCCCATCCGAGCAAGTCTTTGCCGCAGCGCCCGTTGTTGCTACTGTGGGTCCCGCTACTTCCGCTCGGCTGCTACTAGTGTCGGCGGCCGCGCAGTAAAAGCGGGCAACGTTGGGCACGGCAGCAGTGAGGTATGAGAGTCGTATTTTCAGGCGGGAGATTTGAAGCGCGCTAACGCGATGCGGACCACTAAAAACGTGATTTTATTTCAAAATAAGCACTTCCTTGGCACAAAAGCAGCACTACGAGGTTTCTGGACCGCTATTTCAGCAATCAACGTCGACTTAATATTTGCCTTTAGTGTCCCTTTAAAGGCCAACTCCGGCGATTTTTCGAGGTCGATGGATCTCAGTGGAATTCGCTGGGTACGTTCCTTTGGACGTTTCCGTAATTTATGCCAAATTACAGGCTTGAGACATGCGCAGATTGTTTGCAAATGAATTTTAAAGATTGTCTGCAAACGCCCTCCTGGCTTCCCACAATTATTGGCAATATTGCGTCTGTGGCGTCAGTGTTGGCAAGGCGGCGGAAGTGACGCAGCCGAGGGCACCGCTAACTTCGGCGCTTCGGCCGCTACAGCGAGCGTCTGCTGTGCACAAGGCGACAGACAGCGTTGGTTTGGCCGGCGCTTCGCTGGTCGTCCCGGCTGTCACGGTTTTCATACTCCGCGCCGGCGTGACCGGCATGCCTTGCACGACTTCCGGTTTGTTCGTAACAACGTCTACGTCATACGTAGACAGTACACACGGTTGGGTTTCGGTTTCGGTGTTGCGCATTTTTTGCTTATTTAAAATTATTCTCCAATTTTCCGAGTATTTCTGCTATCGGGCCCGTAACAGGAGCGTCTCAGGAACATAAAAGCACCATTACTTTGACATGGCCAAAAAATCGCCGGAGTTGGCCTTTAAAGGGGCCCTGCAACACTTTTTCAGCATGATCAGAAAAAACGCTGCTGATCGGTAGTCGAGTCTTCTGAGAACACGCGAGCCAAACATTATATCGCATCACGCGGCTTGGAATTTACAATTAATTCTCAGTCAGCTAAAAATCACTCTCTCTTCTCTGTACAAAGGCTGCCATATACTCAAATGACCGCACCATATACCCAAATTCACGGCCATTGGCCGATTTAAACATCGTTGGCTGCATAGTTACTGCGCCCGCCGCGGGAGGCCGCCACGTGCCCGCTCGCTCGCTCGCTCGCGACCTCACCGGAGGTTAGCCGCGCCTTCAAAGAAAAAAAAAAGTGCTCAACGTCATGACGCGCGCGTGATGTGACTCCTTACCCCCGTGCCATCCCTCCCTGCTTAGTTTCCAGCGCGTTCGTCGGGACAAGAGAGGCGAAAAAGCAATTACAGCACATCGCCAGGATTTCGAGACATGGACATGTCGCGCCATCTCTCGGCGGCCGCTGGGCGCGTCGCCGTAACTCAATGGGAAGCACACGAAAACAAATCATATCTCACGAACGAGACACGATATCGAAAACGACTTACGGTGTTAGATACTAGGGAACCACTAGAAGATTTTAGGCGTAATTTTAATAACCTGCCACAAAGCCCCTTCCTTCCCAGGCCATTTGAAGATATTACCACACAGCCTATGAGAGCTGCCTCAATTTAGAGCCACTTTGGCCTCTTTAAACTTCGACTGCAAAGCTTAGAAAAGAGCTTTCAAAAACGACTCCCGGTTTTGGATTGGCCGACAAATGCTCTTTCGAGTGATATGCTACTTTATTGTGTAGCTAAAGCCATGTAGCTTCCGCGGTCGCTTTTGTCGGCTTTATATACACTTTTCATACTTGTAAAGCTGGCTTTCCTGCTACGAAGTGAGCATGGCAGAAAAGCCAGCTATCCCACTGTAAACAGCGTGTTGCGCTGTTTACCATGTTTACAGTGTTTACAGCCGAATTCACTAAGACTTCGTGTCCACTTGAAGGACGACAGGTGCCGCCATTATTTGGGTGCATATGCAGTGCAGGGAAGCGCACTTGCGGATTACGAAAGGGGTCTATTAGTTTCGAAAGCCCACATCTCGGAACTGCTCGTGGCGCTGACAAAGCTTTTGAATGCATGTCCTTTGTTTCGCGTTTACTTTTGAAATAATTTGTCACGTATCACCCGGATTAACAAATCACGAGGTTCAAACTGCGGTTCGTACACCACATAGGGGACTAAAGATTCCTGCAGTGAAAATAGAATGGATCGTGAGTAAAAACATTCGGCGACGCCGTATTGAGCAAGAATATTTTTTATACATGTCCCAAATCGCTTTCTCTTGGTTGGTTTCTCTTTCCTCACCTGTGCTGAACGCATATACGACGATAAAAAGATACGGTGCCAAGCCCTCGGTATAATTATGGCAATTTGTGCATGTGCGCGCGCGGCCACATGAGTCTTCTCGTGCTTGCCATTGGCGTGGCCATGAAGGGGGTGAGGGGGGACGTAGAGGTTGGTGGGGTTCAAATCCCCTTTTCCCGAAATTTTATTTATTCTGTGTGTGGATATATCTACGCACGCACGAACGTACAAAAAGTACGTATCGTTGGACCCCCCTCCCCTCACCCCTTTGCAGAAAAAGATTTCTGGCTATGTCACATGAACACGCGTACAAATGCGTACACTTAATTGTGCGGGCGCTCGTGCTTAATAATATATTTGACAGGCATACAATATTTCATTTCTGTGGAGCGATAGCGATGGCACGCTGACGCAATTATGTCCACTTTTTTCTGTATGCAAAAGGCTTCAAAGGTTTCGCACTGGCGTTGTTCTGCGCATCTGCCAATCAGATTGCAATTTTTAAAGGAGCAGTGACAAAAAATTTGAAGGCGAGATAACTTCAGCGATAGATTTTCACGGACACACACGCGTCATTTACAAAACAACAGCGGCTAATATAGTCTGGAACATATTTAAAATAAACTTTAAAGCGCATGAAACGCATGTGCACGCTAAACGCACCACCTCACGACATCGACACCGACTTCAGGTTTGTGATGGCTTCCATGCTCCTTGCGTAAGTGGTTGTTTATTGGAAGAAATATTTACAGAGCAAAACTGACGCAGCTTCATTGATTAACGTCGCGAATACTGGTCAAGCAATAGAGCTGAGGGCATCACATGCAGTGTCGTAAATCCAGCAAAACAACAGGGGGGGGGGGGGTCCTGAACTTTGCATGGCAGCCACCTTGATTATTATAAATATGCATTTTATTTTACACAAAAATGAAAACTTTACAATAAAACAAAAAGAAAACAAGAATATTCATATATCGCGTTATTGCAATGCTCTTGACGATCTGCACTGCGCGACGAATTAGTCTCATACAACGTTCTGAACTAGTTTCTACAACACAGTTCCAAACAGCCGATGAGTATCCGATGAAGCTACACACTGGATATGAAACAAACTTTAAAGGAACCCTGACACCAAAATTGAAACCTCGAGATGTCTGTATTGTTTGATTGTCCTGTATGCGTGCAAGGGTATACTTCTGGCCGTTCCTGGCAGACGTTAGCTTTCAGTTATCTTAATTTCGTTTTGAAGCAAGCGTGAATGCTCATCTGAGTTGACAGCACCTCGCGACATCTTCACTAGTATGGCGAAACATTGGTATGGCGTATATCGAGGCCCCGCATGACGCTGGACGAGTAAAGCGAGCATTTCGGTGTCACAGAAAATTTGCGGGGTGCATACAATACCGCTCTGTTGTCGGGCTGTGCTCAAGGCAGTTCTGGCTGCTTAGATCAGGAATGCCTTTTCTTTTGTCTGGGGGGACACGCGCTTAACACCGAAGCGCCCACATCGTTTCAATCGTTTACCGCGCGCGCGGCCCCGATTTGAAAACTGCGCTTTCAACTGCTGTGGAGCGCTAGTTTCTTATGGTTTTAGGCGGGCGTTTCAAACTGATGCAAAAGTGGTCGCAATTCACGACGCTAGTGTTAGTTATGCGATACGTTTAAGCATTCACAATTCACTTTCCGGATCACCAGACATAAAGCTACAAATGATAGTAAAAGTTCACAAACAAGAATTTCGCTGTCAAGGTCCTTTAAAAAAAGCTTATGTGTAATAAAAAAGAATCTTGCGAGCAACCCAGGAGTCTAAAAGATGCATTCCTAATGGGGTTATAAGTTTCTCAGTTTAAAACGAGAGCGCGGTTACTGCATGCGCTGACAAAACTGCACATCAACTTCGGTGACTCTATGCTGTCTACAACGTCTTGATGAGCGTGTGTCAGTGCCATGCATGCAGCTTAGGCGCGTTTGGCCCATCGTGCTCCGCAGCCATGTCTTCAATCTTCCGAGGGCACTGAAAGATCGTTCCGCTTCACAGGAAGACGCGGCATCACCAGGATGATCCGAAGAACACCCTCAGTACAGTCGAGTGGACGCGTGTATATTACGCATTACTGCCTCCAAGTCGTCGACAGGACTCAGTTCAGAGTGCTCTTCGTGCAACAAGCGCACGCGAGACATGACTTTCTGAAAATCAATGTCTTTGTAACGCCGCATCACCTCCATATCTGCTTCCGATGGCGTGTTCAAAAGAACACTTTCCAGAGCCTTGTAGGTCACGATCCCTTCCGAGTCGGGATTGAAGCGCCTCTGTATGCCAGACAGTGCTGCATCCACGATTAAAAAAAAAAAAAAAAACGCGCCGAAAGTGTACTCTCGTTTCAACCGGAACGTCTGTGGTGCTTCCTTTCTCGTATCTGGCGGGACGTCGTCTGAATCTCGGTGGTTCCACCGGATGTACTTTGCCATCCTCCGCGGCTTTGGCAACACGTTCAAAAAGCACGGCCGGGCTAGACCGCACGCGCGCTTCGCGCGCTTGCGGTCTAGCCCGGCCGTGCAATGAGTTCATCGAACACTTGTTCCGTCCGCAGATGGCGTAACTCGCGCTTGCCGGACTCCACCACCTGGAACATTCCTTGAACTGTCGATGAACGTCTTTGCAGATATATGTATTCAGATCCTCCAGCACTGCGAAGTGCGAACACCCTCAATGCGATTTCCAGCAAGGGGCGGGTGTTTCCCGATTCCATGGAGCGCAAAATGCCACCAATCTTCGCAGATTGCTCGGCCGGTGCTTCCTTCATCAGTTCTTCTAGCGAAGCAATTACGGCCTCTTGCTCGTCCAGCGCGGCAGATATCGCTGGCCTTCTGCATAAGCGAGTTGGGCACAGGGGTTTGATGTTCTTGCTCAACTTTTTTTCGCACAAAAAATTTGTTTAAATTTTCCCGAACGTGCTGAGAGTGCACCCAATTCCCTAACAGCCATGAGAACTTCTCGAAGTTCTGGACAGCAGTCAGAGACGTCACCAGCTACAAGATTCAAACTGTGAGCTCTACAGTGGAAGTAAATAGCAAGCGGGTTTAGCGATTTTATAATGGCTCGACAGCCATTGAACTCCCCGCTCATGTTGGCAGCCCCATCGTAAGTCTGCGCTCGGCAACCAGAGAGCGGGAGCCCAATCGTAGTCAGGAAATCCATCACGGCTTCCGCAATTGTGGCTCCCTTTGTATTTGGCGGTGTACAGAGCCCTAGAAAAACCTCGGTTGGTCTGAGGTGCTCGTCAACATAGCGTACGCATATGCTCTGCTGCTCAACACCAGCAACATCACGCGTGCCATCTATGGTAATGGCGTAGTTAGTTGTTGGAATGGCGCTGCTCAGTGTTTTTCGGACAGCCTTTCCAAAGAGCTCAATCATTTCGTTTTGCAGCAGTGGGGACGTGTAGGTCGTGTTTCGCTTCATCCAAGCGGTGAACTCTTCATTGTCTTCTTCGCGTGACACGAGATACTGGTAAAAGTTTCCTTCTTTTTCTGAATGACCGCGAAACGGCTAACCCTGGCGTAGAGGGTACTTGGACGCCTGGAAAATAATCTTGAGACAGCGCCTCGCCACTTCCTGCTGCTTTCTAGTCTGTGTGCTGATTTGGTCACGGACCGACGTCGACTGAAGGTTGCTGTACTGGTAGACCGCGTTCTTGTGTCCTTCTGAATTTTCATGTTTGGCAAATTTTTCTTTAGCTTTCCTCCAGTTTGTGAATCCAGCAACAGGGGAATGCGTCGGGTGCTGGCTGTCCTGAAGGCTTTAAAAATTCCTCCTGTCTGGCTACCGCACAGTAGAAGCAGACGACCCCTGAAACTTCGGAGGCGTAGTAAAGCCACGGAAATGTGCCAAACCAGCTCTTCTGGAATGTGAGGCATTTCGTCTTTTGTGCTTTCTGTCCACCTTGAGGATGCGTGACTATTTAAGGAGGTAGGAGTTGAACATCTGGATCAGAAGGTACACTGTAAGCAAAAAAAAGCCGAGATGGGAGTAAATGGACTTGTCCTCTAGCGCACGCCCCGATGGGGGTTTTATATACCCCGTCCAGGGGAGTAAAAAATTTACCCCCCTTAAGGACGGAGGTTTTGGATGGACTGATGGGAGTATTTGTTTACATCCATAGGGGAGCTTTTCCAGGTAAGTATGGGAGTAAATTTTGATAACCATCGAAAAAAAAAATGCTTTTCGCTGTCGCACCATGCACCAAAGAATCTCTAATTAAATTAGCATCGAAACACGCAAACTCGATCACACGTACACAAACATGCACACAACATTCGCAAAGTAATACAACACTCACACTGACAACCGCTCGCCACCCGCGCTTCACAACCAAACTTTGGTCACCGAGTATATATAGGCACCACATCTTGACCTCCAATGTAGCTCGGATGGGACACTCCTTTTCCGCGTAATTATGCACCAAACATTCATGGCGTACGTGTATATTTGTGGTGGGCTTATAGATACTACTGAGGTACACCCGTCTTTTACTATAAACCCGCCTAACATTCAACGCCACGTATACCGCGTTGTTGCCGACGGCGTCGCTAGGCCTCTCGCAGGAGTACGGCACGGCTATACGACGAACGGCGGCTCGCGATCACAAAATGCTTGCTGCTGTGCAGTTTTCGTCGCCGTTATTTTACACACACAATAAAAAAACAGGTGTCCGCTATCCGCGTTAAGCTACGGAGCGATGCACTTACAACGAACGAGACGGCTCGTAGTCGCGGTTCCTGTTGCTCGCAGTGCAGCGGCGGCCGCATGTTGGTTCAATCTATCTCGTATCGGCGCTCGCCTTCTCGCTATACGTTTGACAACGGTGGTTGCATGGCACAAAGAGACAATTTAAACTTACTCATTCCAGCAGCTTTTATTTTCTGTGAAACATATTCTTTGCTTCACCGGTGGCTGGTGCGAGCTCGTATATAGAACTCGCCATGGCGACCGGTGTGGCTGTGCGAGTTCGCTACGCGCCGCCGGCTTGGTACCGACGACGTAGCGAAGCCTTCTTACCGCTTAGAAGTTGCAGCCGGTGAAACATTCGGTGACACTCCGAGAAGCAAGCGTTGCCGGTGGTCGGGGCAAGCGCGTCGCCGGCGCAGCTCTCACACCGGCCGCCGGCCGGCTTGATGCCGACGACGTAGCGAAGCCTACTTCTTACTGCTTCGAAGTTTTAGCCGGTGAAACTCCAGAAACAACCCGCTGACGATCGCAACAGCTTACTTTTGTTACCGATGAAATTATTCTTCGCAGTTCTTCGTAACTCGGCACGTTGAAGCGAGGTATACGTGGCGTGTCGGAGGCTTGCACTCGTGTGCATGGGCATTGCCGCTTGACGGGAGAATAAACACAGGACAGCCAGCTCGATGTGTTCGCGGTCGGACGCTGGCGCGAGTTGAACTTGTCTCTGACCAGAACGGTTCAGTGGAGAAAATAGTCCTACACGTCTACACAAACCAACCGGCCGTTGCAAATCCTCGCTGCAAATCGTCGCTGCAAACAGATGCCCGTACACACACGCACATTCACACACGCACGCACATCACGACCAAAAATGGTTTCTAAAACTCCCATAGGGAGTTTCTGACCACGTGACACGCACGTCACGACCAAAAATACTTTTTAAACCTCCCATAGGGAGTTTCTAACCACGTGATCTAAAACTCCGTGGGGAGTTTAACAAGGTCATGTCTTTCATAAACTCCCTCATTAAGCAAGGGGCGTTTTACGACGACATGTGCCGACTTCACCCCGCTACCACGGAGTAAATGATTGGGGCATGGGGGTTTTAGGGGCTCATATGCTCGAAAAGCTCCCATCTCGGCTAATTTTCGTTTACAGTGTACATCCGGAAGGTGAATTCGAACACGACTTGGTGGTAATATGTCTTGGCTAGTTGCAGACCTCTCACAGTTTTCAGTGGCTTCGCAATCATCTGGAGGTTGTCTCTGGGATCCGGAAGAGGAAGTCTCCGCAAATATGAGGTCATCTAGACGCCGGCATGCTCCTCCTTCAGTGGATGTCGACGTTCGCAGACACTGCACCTGAAGTCAGAAAGCTGTTAAAAAAGAAAAAAAAACTGCGTGATCTATAGAAATACGTGTAATCGGAATACTAAAAACCCAAACAACCGCAACCACAACAATCCCCTCCTCCAGCCTTTCTCCACTCCCCACTTTCCAGGTTGAGTCAGACACCCCCTTCCTCAAAAACTTCGTGGGTCAGGCACCCAGAAGTATGCATACTACTCACAACAACCCAAAAAGTCCTGGCAGAAGCACACAACATAATCACCATGTATGTTGCATATTTATACTCGCTGTAGCGCAGATAAGAGCTACGTTTAAGACAGCGTCAACGTCCATCATGTTTATTGCACCAATTCCTTAATTATGGGGTCACGCTACGCCTGGCAAAAATTTGAACGCGAAAAAATATTTCTGGTGTGTGAACAAGCCTCTGAATGGGATAGTAAACAAAAATAGGAAAAAAAGTGACGAGAACATAAAAATTCTACTCGGCATAGCCTACTGTTCCGACAGATAGAATTTATTTCGCATATTTTTTAACAGATGGCTGTATCTACGAGGAACAGATGGCTGTATCTATAGAGGACTGTGAGCGTGCGGCGGCTGCACGTCAGAGCGAGCTGTGACGTCAAAGTCACCGCGGCAGATGCAGGGAGCACGTTTGCCTGTCCTGATACTTGCCTTTATGCACCTCTCCTTTATATCACACTCTTCCGCTAGGACGTGCCCCGCTTTTAGAAGCTGGTAGGAGGAAGCGCATATTTGAAGTGATACTAAACGGAATTTTTACAGCGATATTTTCAGCAAAACTAAAAGATTGGGGGCAGAAATCGGTAGACACAACCTTCATTTCAGAAAGAAACTAGCGGGAAATAATGATTTTAATACGTTTTTCACAAACTAGCGTCCGGCGGCCGCGATGTGAACTATAGCGGAAGTGAAGTTTAACATCACTGGAAACGGGCGTGCCAACAATGCCAGCCGTTGCGCGCGTCTCGCAGCCCGCTCAAGCTCCCACTATACGTTACCTAGAACCACTACGAACAGAACCGGCAGCGGGCAATGCTCCAGCGTTGCCCGATGGCACGAATTGGCACGAATTCCTTCGGTGCGTGATCCTGGAACCGGTGGATGAAACCACCAAACATTCCTTGCTTTTTAGCGAATTGTATAAATTAGGGTAGTCCTAATAATAGCTCCATTGAAGCTCTGTAGTTGCAACGTAGTTCACGGAACCATTTATTTAAAAGTTATCTAGCAGATTTCTGTTAGTTGTTCAACGTAACGTTGTAGTTATCCACCTGTCTAATGATTGCAAGCCATTTTGGGCTTTCAAGGCGCCATTCAAGTAACTGTCACTCCCCCTTTTTTAATCAGAACAAAAGTTATTGTATGTTGCACCGAAGGTACCCGAAAAACACATTTATAATCAATGATCAATTACATAAAAGGCTCACCCCATCAGCGTCTTTGGTGACTTTGTCTTCCGAAGAAGGTCGCTTGGAGTTTGGCAGAAAGAACGAGCGCGGCGAACTTTGCCGCTTCTGCGGCATCTTCCCGGTCCAGTTGAGTCACAAGCACATTACGCCAAGAAGGTTGCGCGGCCGGTTACTGTGCAGTGCTGGCAGCACTTCTGTGGACGCGTGCAGGCTGAAACTGCCGAACGACTGACAAGTGATGTTGTATTTGTCGAATATTGGGAAGCAGCCCCCCACTTCGGATCAGCTTTAATTGGAAGACCACGCGGCGAAAAGGAGGAAGAGGGGCAACCCGGGGGACGCGTTTTCGGGGTTGCAACCGCAGCGGCCCGCAATCTGGAGGCGAGTCGCGACGACGAGTACGGGAAGAGCGGAGAACGTCCTTGACATTCGTCGTCGTTTTACGACCCACGCGCCCACTCTGTGAAAGAACACTGAAAGCCACAGGGACCGTCACCCAACACAGGGAAAGCGTTTTCTCCCTCTGCTCTTCAAGTCTGTTGCACGTGCGGGGTGCAGAGAAAACTCTTTGACTGTGCTTGTGTTTCTGTATTTATATTTTCCTTTTCATTTTCCCTCTCTACGAGAGCAGTGTAAATAGTGAACACACAAAGCAGTCTTCGTGATGCGTTCAAACTTCAAACGGAGCAGTTGCTCGGAGGATTTCACGCGAGACGGACGTGCCGCCCGCGATGCCCCGCTCGCCCGTTCAGGACGCGCTCGTGCCTCTCGCCGTCGGCGCACCGTGACGGCTGCCTCTCATCGGCGGGGCCTTCGCCGCCTCGTCACCGACGTACATCGTGCCCCTGGCTGAATCGTGGTCCCGTCCGTGAACTCCTGTGACCGGCCCCCCAATCTTTCCTGTCCTCTTCTTTCTTCGTCGCCCCTGTCGACCTCCGATCACAACCTTCCCTATTTCTTTCTACTTTTCTTTTAAGGCACTGCGCCGTGTCGCCTAAAGGCAGACAGAAATTAGGTGCCTTTTTCCTTTTCCTCCCGAACCACCAAGAAGAGCGGACGTGTTGATTCTCTGTCGTCGTCCAACCTAC
The DNA here is from genome assembly GCF_013339695.2 of Rhipicephalus sanguineus. Lineage (NCBI taxonomy): Eukaryota > Metazoa > Arthropoda > Arachnida > Ixodida > Ixodidae > Rhipicephalus > Rhipicephalus sanguineus. The sequence continues at coordinate 157,291,379 of NC_051178.1, read as the reverse complement.
TAAAGAAAGTTTTGCCTCCCTGCTATTCCGCCATTTAGTGAAGCCGGAGGACAGGCGCCTTCGTTTGAACGATCGTGCCCAGAAGTGCGTCAAAAACGCGCGCGCAGCCAGGGGCTCCGGAAGTATACATGACGTGTGGGGGCGACATCCGTGGGTTGAATGTTGCATCGTGTATATATACATATACGCGGTTTCCGATTAAGTGTTATTTTCAGATTTATCGGCTGCTGGGAGAATAGACACTGCCGATCTAGGTCGCCCACAGCCTATTTCTTGTGTTCTTTGCCTCACCCAAAGTCTATATCGACCAGATGACGCTGATACCATCTTATGTAACCACAATAACACGTTTACGCGAAACATCAAACGTGAAATCTAGAGCTGTGTAAGCAGAAAAGGAAGTCTGGTTGTAGCTTACCGCCTTATTGAAGCCGACAGTGAGGTCGGTGTTCTTGATCATTCTCTAGCTGCTTGGGCGTCTGATACACGCACAGCCAGTTAGGGAAAAACGAACACTAACGGGAAGTATGAAGTTCAGCTGGAATGAACAGGGGTACTGAAAAATGCGTGCAGTTTCAGATGGGTGTGAAAAGATTACTCATTTGTGGTGATATTTGCAAGCAAAGGCCGAATATCTCTTACTCAATTTCTCTCGCACCAGACTCTGCGCTGAAGAAATGTCTTCGCGAATCTCGTTGCTCTCAGCGAGCTAGAAGGCGCAATGATACGTCACCACGTGGATAACGGCCGCTGCATGGCAGCGGCTTTCTTGATTGTCGCTATGGATGTGGTTGTAGAATTAAAACATCGCTCGGAAGATCTCGTAAAGATATTATCGTAAGTTGTTAAATTGTGCTTATTTCTTTCGTTGCATGAGAGCTGGAACTTTGAGGTGATTTTGAATGGCACGTGTGAAAATAAACTTTAAGCAAGTCAAGATGGATGATGTTCGAATGCAAAGTCTCAGGGGGGGACCATTGCATAGGGGGTCCCCCCCAGTCTAAACACGGGGTGGGGGGAGGTCATGACCCCCCTGACCCCCCCCCCAGAATTTACGCCACTGATCACATGTATCGCTACACAAGTAATTAAATTTCCTTCTTTCTTTCGCATTGCGCTACGCTCCCACCTAAAGCAAACGTTGAGATTTCTTTATAATATCTCAACCAATCAAAAGAGCCAATGGCGATTGCGGAATACAAGGTTAGTTGGTGATCTTCATGGTAAAAGCAGTGCAAGGAGACGGCAACACGAGACGTAATTAAGAACGACACATGCACAGGCGCTGAGCTAACAACTGTCGTGTTTATTAAACATAAGTAAATAAATACTAGTCCCCTGCGCGCGCTTCCTCAACTTTACAGATTTTCGTCACATTTTTCGAGGAGGCTGATTTCTCGATCATAGAGATAGATGGATGGAGCGGAAATGCAAAGGTCTTTTTTTTTTTTTTGTTCTTACTGTGAGAAGCTTCTATGATTTCACGTGCTCTTCGATCCACGTGCCTGATGACGACATGATGACTGTGTCGTTCTTCTCGTGTTTCCGTGTACTTGCGCTGCTTTTATCATGAATTCACCTTGCAATAGCGTGCAAAACCGGGCTAGTTGGTGCTCTTCATGATAAAAGCAGCGCAAAAAGACGGCAACACGAGACGAAGAACGACCATAGGTCGGTAAACTCACTCATGAGTCGACTCACTCAGACTCAGATTGAGACGTGAGTCTGAGTCCGAGTGAGTCCGGTTGACGAAAACATTCGCGAGTCTTAGTTCAGTGAGTCTGGCCGCACAAAAATTTCGTGAGTCTGAATTCGAGGGAGTCCGCTTCAGCAAAATATTGGTTTGTCTGAGTCCGAGTGAATCCTAAGCAAAAGACATATTTATTGAGTGAGTCTGAGTGAGCTCCGTTTATTTTGTGTACCTAAATAATTTAGTGCCTCTTACCAGGGCGTGCCTTGTAATCATATAGATCTTTCGGTTTGTACAACCCAGCATTTATTTTTGAAGTTATAAAACTGTCGAGCTGCCCCCAGGTGGCGTAATATAGCTTGCCCACCTCGTACCTTGAAAGGTGTCGTGGGCGGATTTCAAGGAAGGAGGGGGTAGACACGCACCATTCATGCCTTACGCGACGCTTTACAACTCGAAAAAACAAATTCTTCAAGCTGTAATGTGATCAAAGATTTGTTACCTCTCGGCAATTCGAGGAGCTTTTAAACTTTAACGACCTCATCGAATTCTCGAACCTTTTTAGCAGATATTTCTGCCAATTTCCCAGCACGCCTGCTGTTGAGTCCGTACCGGCCGATACAACATAGCAACACCCGTTCTTGTATTTTTTTTTCTTCCTCTTCAAACACCTTTCCTTTCAAAGTCAGCTTTGACGCGCCGAAGCACTTTTGGTGTTCCCTCCCTCGTCAGTGTGCTCGTCCAGCCCACACCGCTAAAAGCCTGATGGCACCTGCTTTCTCAGGCTCAAGTTTTGCGTACCTAAGATTAGAGGTGTGCACGGGCTCCGGGTAGCCCGAAAGCCCGAGCCCGATCCGGCCCGCGGGCCGGGCTCGGGCGGGCCGACGTATTTTCAACTCGGGCCCGGGCCGGGCTCGGGCTACTTGGAGTTTTATCGGGCCGGGCTCGGGCCCGGCGCAAAGCCCGACTCAAGCCCGAAACATAGAGAATGAGCAGGAATTGTTTTCCAGCACGCATACAGCGCCTTTTCCGCGACCGCCCTTTACCGCTTTTCCTTTCCATTCGCTACTTTAAACAAAAGGGGAGCAGGTAAAGCACTGCCTCTGTTGCGATCCGACGTAGATCGCCTTCGTGCAAGCTGACACTTGCATGGGCAAAAGCGCCGCACTTCGTTGAAGCCTAAATCGTTGGACTGCTTGCTGTTTTTGCACGACAATTTGTAATCTGTGTAATCACATTTGATATGCTCAATAAAATGCCAAATTACCGGAAAACGATGTTTTGTTTTCGCAGCGAACCTTGAAAAAGCCGGGCCGGGCCGGGCCCGGGATTGTGTTTTCGTACGTCGGGCCGGGCCGGGCGGGCTCGCAGCCCTTTTCCGTCGGGCTCGGGCGGGCCTTCGACAAAGTCAGCGGGCCCGGGCCGGGCTCGGGCACGGAAATACGGCCCGTGCACAGCTCTACCTAAGATTTCGCGCCCTTTGCACCTCCCACAATGCAGACGCATTCACAGCTAGCTGCTTGTTACGTCACGGCTCGCGAGTGCACCAGTGTTGCCTGACTGTCGGGCCGCTCGCGTGTTTATAAAAATATTTGATTATAAATTAAGGACTCGACCGAATGCGCTACAATTTCGCCAGCTTATTTGTGACTACACAAGGATTCATCCACATAACACAGATTATGATCGAAAATTGGGTGTCATGGCCCCTTTAAAAGAAACAAGACAAACAAAGAGAGCGAGAGATAGGAGCGCGATTCGAACGCTCACAGCATACTCACAGGGTCGGGAAAAAAAGAAGAGAAACTAGGACGAAGAAGAGAGAGAGACAGGAACGCGATTCGCACGCAAAAAGGAGAGCGGCAGCGCTTCGGGATGAAAACAGACCGCGTGGGGACGCCGCGGCTTATCTTGTAGGGGCCCATCCAAAGTCGTTAACTGCGTGAACACGCGTGCGCCAGTGCGGCCATTGATGGTCAACTTTTCAAGCAGGCACGTAAGCAAGCCCCTCCCCCCCCCCCCCCCCCCCCGCCCCAAGTTCGTCCAGCCTGCTATATTCTCTGGCAACTTTTTTTTGTTTTTTGCCATGGCAAGACTTCCTTTCGAACAATTAGGCCAAGCCCCCCCCCCCCCCCTCCCCGAAAAAAAGAATCCTGGCTACGTGCCTGACTTCAAGTCCTCTGCCGGTGCTCTGCCATGCTAGTATGAGCGTGCGGGCGAACTTCTCTGGAGCCTTGTACACTCGTCTAATTTGTCGGCAATAGCATTGCCGGTCTAGTGCACATGGTCTGGACCTGCCCTTCCTACAACGATCCAAGCGGAAACGTAGAATCCTGGGAGGCCTTATTACGCAGCCAAGACGCCGAAGAACAACGCAAAGTCATCGGTCTCGCCCTGCTCCCCCGTCATTAGAGTCTTTTAGCAAGTTACGGAAATACGGTACGCAAATACGGTAAGGCAGCACGGTACCGATCCTCCTTTCCCGGTCGTTGAGCGGCCAAAGCACAACCAGTGGGAAAGAAGGAACGCTACCGTACTGCCTTACCGTATTTGCGTACCGTATTTCCGTAACTTGCTAAAAGACTCTATTCTCGACGCCTGTAATGTTATCTCTCTTTCGGTTACGGGACAGACACTGAAGCCGTTCGATAATACATCACCAATGAGTGAGATGTCGGAGAGGTTTACTATATTGGACTCTTTGAGGTACTTTGATCAGGAACCCTTTCCTGGATCGGATGAGATCGAAATTCAGAAAGGCTCGCTGTTTCAACAGGCAAAGTAATTCCCTGCAGAAGTAGCTTTTTGTTTTGTTTTGTTGATATTATTGCGCTCTTTGTTTATTGCGAGCAATTCTAGAAGGCTAATTTCAGGGGCCGTCAAGCATTCCTGGTCAGTGAATTTCCTTTATTTCGCTAAGCGGGTACTGTAGTTGGTAACTGTCGCTCCTAGATGTTCCGTGAAGGCATTCTGGTCTTGTCGGAGATGGTTGGTTGAACGTGAATACGCAGCCCTTTCGGAACATCACGTGCGTGAAACGAAATTATTATTGTTATTGTTGTTATGGTCGTCGTTGTTGTTATGGTGGTGGATGGTGTGCTTAACGCCTGCCTCACCTCCACCGCAGGTCGTCGCGGTATTGCACTATCTGCGGGATCAGTCCGCTCTTACCTTTTTATTGCTGATGCACGAACACGAAAAATAAACGGTACATTGTTTGTAAAACGACAGCAAAAATGGTGGGCCCCGGCCTCACTGGTCATTGAACTCAGTACCTCCCGCTCAACGTTTCTAGAACTTGCTGCCGCTTGACCAACGCTGCAGTTCTTCTTGAGGAGGAGGAGAGTATGGCGCCCTTTTCTGCAACCCGATGAACCCGGAAGAGCTTCGAGCATTTCGCATTCTTCAGAGAACTGAAGGCAGTAGAAAGAGTCTTTTCTTCCTGCCCCCGTGCAATGACATTCCCGTAAGACTAGGTTTGTGGAAGTCGAGCTAGTCTTTATGAAGAGGTCATCGCTTCTCCTTCCTGGACAAGACAGTTCAAGGAAGAACTGCTGTTAGCAACCGTGGTGGAAGCGCTGGGAAGGGCTTTTACGAGCGGATCGTAAAAGCTATTCACAAAAGCGCTCCGTGGTCCCTCCCGAGTTTCTTCCGAGTGCACCACAGAAGCTATCTATCGTAGTGATGTCGAGCATTGACTTTTTTGCTTGCTAATAAATTACACAACAACCGTTTGATCGAAATGCGAGCTCATGTTTCATTTAGAACACAGTCGATTAATGTAGCTAAGATTACATTACAATACACATGACCCATATGCTTAATTGATATGATGCTGTATTCAGGCGAGTAGTGCGCTCGTCGTTCCCGATGACGTCCAGTATCACGCGCGTGTACTTTCCGCGCTTGTTCTGCGTTGCGGCCCTACAGTTTTATTGTAGGAAACACTATGGTTGCGGCCGTCCCCGAAACGGTGTTAACTGGCTGCATCGGCATGGCGTCTCTCATCGTTCTATAAACACGCTCGACCACCGAACCGCGTGTTTGTCAGTAAATTTTCGCCAGGTCGGAGTTTTGCAAATATGTACAACGCTCCTCCACGTTATACGGTGTCTTATCTAGGTCTTTCATTCCATCATCACGACAGAGTTCAACAAAGCATTTAAATGACGTGTCCTCCTTTTAAATTTTCGTTGTTTACCGCCACTGCCACACATTCACGTGGTTCAGATATATTCGCATTTCTGCAAGCGTGGGTGTTTGGCCCAGTGGTTAAGACGCTCTCCTTCAAAACGGGGGGGGGGGTCTGGATTCAAAGCACAGCACCGCCAGGAAAATTTTTTTTTGTTTTATAAAGCCTTACGTGACAGATAGACGGACGGTCGGACACACAGGTCGGTGTGTATAAATGCTGGCACATTTAAAAATCTGATTCACACCACAGAAAAGTTTCTGTCGATCCAAGCGCGCTCCCTCTCCTCTTCCCAGTGAACGTGCACTAGCACTGAAAGACTTTTCAGAATTTGTTTCAAGAACGCCACGCCTCGCACACACCCAAAGGCTTTTCAAAATTGCAGCGGAGTCAAGGGAACAAATGGGGGCGTGAAACAGGCACTGCGGCATAGCGTGAAAAATTGGGGAAAGAAGGGCGCACGAACCAGTGTTGCATGAGAACAAAAGTTCGTCCTGCTATTCTCTGGTCGATGTATTTGCTTTGAAAAAACTTCCGAGAAACCTTCGTGGAGCTGGGGTAGCCTAACTGTGGAGGGGAAGGGCGAACGCACTTGTAGCGCAACAGACAGACTGTGAACGGGGGTGTTTTTTTTTTTTTTTTTTTTGTTCGGAAAGAAACCTTGCAGGAGAGCCTACTTACAGATTGATGTAATGTGATTGTAGAGAACAAGTATAGAAACCTCAAATGAATGGCGAGCAAGGAAGTATATAGAAACCGGAGGGGAACATATTGCCATATAAGTTCAGCAATATCACGGATTTTGTTGTCTTACTTATTTGTGTTTTGTTTGTTTACTTGTGCTTTTCTTTGTTTGGTTCCTCCGATTTTTCTCGATGTTCACTTCGGTCAGAAAACAACTCGCACCATACCCCACTATAAACGTTGCCCGGGAAGCGGCCTGAGAAGACATTGACTTCAAAAGACACTCGTCAGGAGACATCGGAGACCGAATATTGCCCTTATTTTATGCCCCCATCTTACAATGCAACTGGAGGGCTTGTATGAAAAAAAATTCCGCCAGATTTTTTTTTATGGAGTTAAGCGTTACGAGATGGCACGTCTACACTCTAAAAAATCCCATGCTTACCTAAGCGTGTGTTTTAAGGTGTTTTTACACGCCTAAAGTATGCGTGATATTTCTCCACGCTTACCGATCACGCCTACTAAGAGTGATGAGCGCCATACTCTTCACGCATAGCAGGCGTGACATATGAACCACTTTTCCCACGCTTATCGTGGCGTGACGGCTGTACACGCTTAAAAACGGCGCCGATTATCCTCGCCAAAGGAGGAAAGAGACGGAGTGGTGGAGTGACGCCACTCCCTCTCCCGTCTCTCCCTTGCGGTCTGCTTCAAGCATCGGTCGATGCCGGCGAGGGCCACTTCTTCGAAGCAAGCTTTGCTCAGAAAGCTGTTCTTTCCTCTCCACCTTATGAACTTGACAAGTGCTGAATGTCCTGCAGAGAAATTGCGCGAGATAATACCGCGAAGGATGCTGAAACTAACTTACTAACAAGCGCTTTTGGTAAGCCGTGGTCCATTTGAAGGATGCAAAACAATATAAGGTGTGAACAAGCCCCAACCTTTTTTTTTTTTGTCCGAAGGGGCGAATGCCCTCTCAAACATGTGCACGCTGTGACACGCTGCGCGTTCAAAGATAGCGAACCATGCACACTATGTCTCGGACGACATTACAGCATTTTTCCCATTAAACATTCAGTTTCTCGCGTTCTTGACTAAAAATACCTTTGGAAATTATTTTTCCCTGGCGTTTTCTTCAAAGAAACGCGAAAGTTATGACAAAGAAGAAATGCGTCCAATATATATATATATATATATATATATATATATATATATATATATATATATATATATATATATATATATATATATATATATATATATATATATATATATATATTTCCAAAAATCTGATGTAACGAAACGATGGCTAAAACAAACGATGGCTCAAGTATAGTTAGAGGTGAGCGCTGAAACATTTTCATAATGTTGAGGATGCTGAAGTTGGCATACATCGTCTCTTTATATCTGCAATCAACGGCTGGAGCGACGCACCATGGCACCACCTCACCCAAAACTGAACAGAGAGCAGTCTAGAGACTGGCGCCGCCTGCAGACTAGCACATACCCCAACCTACACACACTTTCGAAGATACAACTCTCTGAATATCGCGACGAGTGCCCCTGGTGCGGAGGGATACCAATCACTCAAGCATATTACATACAGCTGTCCCTCGCGTCCTGCTGCGGCGAACTCTGTACTCATAAAAACACACACATTACCATACTGGTCGTGGGAGGCGCGACTCTCGGATCAGGCCTTGGGAAGCCAACTGGCAACCCTGGACCAGGCCCGGCGAGCCGCTATAGCCAGTGGAGCCCTGGACGAAGGGCACCACCCAATTTAGTTAAATTTAGGAACAGTTAATAAACGTTTATTCTCTCTCTTATATCTTCAACGAAGTGAACAAACTTCTCACTCTTGTGTTGGCCCATGACATTTCCTTGCTGCAGCCCGGCTTAATGATCGATTGGACGAATCCAAGCAGTTGGCCATACACAGCTGGATATGTGAGGTCTTTTATAGTAAATGCAAAGGCACATCACAAGTGCCTTCTCTAGAGACGTGTCTTTACTCATTTCAATGGTTTCCTTCTCTCTGCCACAAATGAGGAGTCTCCTTTCCCCCAGACTATGCACGGTCCAATATAATCACTTGGAGATGGCTGTAAGAAAATATCCGATTAAACAAACAATAATGCTTCATAGGTGGCAAACACATCTCAATTACGCAGTAAATGAAACTACTGATCGCTAGGTTTTACGGTAGAGCTGTTATGGTCGAGGTTTGCTGTCTGTCGTACAGAAATTGATAATTATCATGAACCGGCATGCGCTAAACCCCCACCCAAGCAATTTGTGCAGTGGGTAATAAGAGAAGCTGCAAAGCCACCCTCTAATCGCTTTGCGCCGCCCGTATGTTCCCTGGTTAAATTCTAGTGTACCAGTGCGGTGAGGGAAGGTATTCCCGCAATATCTGTGGCACATACGCGCTATAGCAGTTTTACACAAGGCTGTTATGGTCGAGGTTTGCATTCAGGCACAACAGAGAAATACATAGAAAGACACAGACAAAAAATAAAGATAATAAAGAGCTATGCTATGACACAATCTTACGGGACTTGGTGCAAGCTGTGCCAACTTTTTTGACCGCATTAACGTTGAATCCGTTTCTCGAATTTCTGCTGGTAACTGCTTTGACAATGTTTCAGTTCGGAAGCTTTTAAAGGTAACCAGTATAGAGAATGAGCTCGACTCACCGTAGCCATGAGAGCACGCTTCGCAAACCTGGGTCGCAGGTACGTGTCTAAAGAGACGTATGATGGCTCAGTAAATTTTAGTACTTTTGATGCGACCTCAAGGAACCTTTTCAATTTTTGCTCATTTTCTTCAATCCTGCGTCCAAACATCAATTCGCTTTCAAATGCAACCTGAAAAAGAAAAGAACAGTGCACGAAATGCATATAGCTGAGACAAAAAGCAGCTTGTGATTTCAGTTCATGTGTGCCTTAAAACGAAGGTTAAAGGTACAAACATAACCGACCACGTATTGAACAAAACGTTTTCACTTCAAGCGGGAATGCGCTAAATACATATGCTCAGTTCTTAACGCAATGAAGAAGGAAACTTATAATTTGACCGCAATGTTATCCTGCATGCATTTATCTGGGCACAATCAGCTACGAATAAAAAGTAATTGCGTCTACATTTTGTAATAGGCTATGTGCGAAAACCGCAGTAAGCCTGAAAAAATGTTTTAGGTGGCATGCTGAAGCAGAATGTTTGTATGAATTCCGAACATGAGATGTGTTTTCCTGTGTACCATGTTGCCCGTCACAAGCTGTGAACACTATCACATATCGGCTACATAAGGTGTCCCAAACGATATAAATGTTTTTCCGTACCAATTCTTCGTGTAGCATACATGTGGGCATCACTCTCAGTGCTTCCTGACGTCGGACGGTAAAGGATGCCTTCATCAGCATTTTTATACGCTCAATGGATATATCTGTATCAGAAGCAGCTTCTCTTTCTAAGGTCTGTTAAGAAAAAATAAACAGAAGTGAAGGGAAATCCAAAACGAACCTCTGCAATAAAGTTGTACAGTGAAGGTCACATTTTCAACGCCTTCTACGTTCAGCTATAGAGGACATCAAACCATGGAATTCCTTTTTTGCAATGAACAGGGGAAAATTGCAATCTGATTTTTTTCTGTGAATTAAGCAAATTGTACGAAGTTGCCCAAAACGTATTAAAATTACTTAGCTTTTGAAGCTTTACCCTTAAATAGTGTTGTTTGGCGAGAAAACATGTGTTTGATCTTTGAAATAACTACTTGCTCCACGGGTAAAAGAGCTAAAAATAACAGACTCCAGTAACTCATAACGAGCTACTACTGTACACAAGTATACTTGTGTACAGTAGTAGCCATTTGTTCTATAGAACAAATGGCATCCAGAGTGAGACTGGATGCCTTCACACCCCTCAAACATACGCTGCCTTGCAACTGATACATGCAAGTAGTTGTAAAAGCTCTTGAAATGCTTTTTACAAAGAAAATATATAATATTATAATAAGGCATAATTAGTCTTAGAAATATTACAAATATAGTTTATAGCAACTCAGCCTCATATATACCATTTTACTTGCCTGCAAAATCAGAACTGCAGATTCCGGAGAATACTCTTCAGCTCTCGTTTCTGCTCTAGCTTTGGTGCTTAGCTGCTTCAGTTTCTCCGCGGCCTGTCGTTGCCTGTACGTCAGTCCTCGCCTCGCCTCTGACAGGCGAGAGATAAACGTGCCCTAAAAAGCGGATAAAAAGACGAAAGTTGCGAGCAGTTCTATACGTGTGCTATATTGCTTACCCATTTATTCCTTCCACTGAACCGAAGACGTGTTCCAGGGCTTGCAACGTCCCACGCCATGTCTGGATATTT
>NC_051178.1:157224561-157280336 GCF_013339695.2 Rhipicephalus sanguineus | reverse complement strand
CGTATCACGAAGCTCACGATTCGTGTTTGCATCCGAGTTTAATTGCATTTGTGCTTTTTGCAGGCTTTCACAGGTTACAGGGGGATGGAAGAAACGCGAACATAGCGGCGCGCAGTTTTCATCACGCTCTAACTGTGGTGGCAATAAAAAGATGCTAGATGGTCTTTTATTGTGTCATGGATGACGTCGTCTTTTCATCGTCATCCAGGCTATAACCACTTGGAAATACATGCGAAACAGCAAAGAATACAGATGTCGCATGTTCGCGTGTCTTTCCATCCCCGCTGTAAGTATTCCGCAGGCAGACTGTCAGGCCGTGCTGCCGGTTCAACACTTGCACTCGAGTTTGATAGTATTCGCGTTTTATTTTCTATTTCAGGCTATTGCAACCACGCCAATGCCTTAGTATGTCATACTGTTTTGTTCCACTCTGCAAATGGAACTGAAAGAAATCGCGATTGTCTTTTTTTATTTCCCTTTATTGATAAAGAAAAAAAAATCTCACAGGGTCCTTTATGCATTCATCTAAGACGACTGAAAGGCGAAAGCCATCTTCTTCTTTTTCTTCCAGTCAATGTATTGAACATTCCCTGCCTCCCTCCGAGATATTTCTGTGCCTAACGTGGTTTTCTTACAGCCTCAAGGATCGGAGGCAGTGCAAGCTTTCTGCACATCAGCGGAGGCATGCACTGCCTCCGTGATCGGCCCATTTTGACCAAGCGAAGGTGTAATATGACGAGGTCACGTTGTGTGACGTCACGATGATGTCACAAAATTTTATGATCTGTGACGCCATACGATGTCATCACGTAATTCTTTTTGCATCACTCGCGGTGACGCCGCCAGCGGTCAATTTTCACGTTTGATGAGGCATCTATAATGCTTTTGCCTTAATACACTATGCGGCTGTCGTTCCATTAAATTCCAGCTGTCGCTGGTGTTCAGGAGAGGTGGCTTGAAGTAATTAGGTGGGATAATTGGTCTCCTAATACACCTTCAAACTACACTAGAATATTCAGCCGTCGTTTACGACCCGAAGATTTCATAGAATATAAGAAGCGGCGGCTTAAGAAGGATGCAGTAGCGTCACTTTTTGCAGACTACCCTTCACGTTTGCAGCCCAAGGTAACAACTGAACCAAGCATGGCAAGTATCCCTAAACGTGACCGTGTTGCGTCCGAACAGTCAACGAATGCATGTAGTACCAGTAGCAACGCTGCCTCGCGATCGCCGCCATGTGCATGCAGCGCTGACATTAGGTCCCGAAGCTGAAGAATCTGAGCCCATGGACACCACATGCGCTACCGGCGAAACAACCGACCATCATTATGTACAGTGTCACAATAAATGAGTGCACGAGGCTGAGCAGGCTGCTCCATGCGACAAAAGCGTCCAGCTCGACAGCCATTCGGCCTCTACTTTACTCACTACCGAAAGGGACAAATGGAAGAGAAAAGAAAGAGAGCTGAGGAGCCAGATACTGAGGCTACAACAATCCGTCGACAAATACCAAGACGAGCTCAAGCAACTGACAACAGGCCGCACCATTTTTCATGCCTTTCACATTGGCTCAAGTTGAGAGTCGGCACTACGACTTTATACTTGAATGACAGCGTCTGTTCGCACACATCGGTCAGTGTTGCAGGAAGCGCGAGGCATATGTAGCTGTTTGTGTTTGTTTTTCGTACCACCACGATTTAACTGGTTTAAGCTCTGAAATGGTGGAATCACTTGGCATAGTTCTTTCTCTGGCACCAGCTGTTGCTTTCTCCCGGTGGCAACAAACGTAATTCTCAAAAGCTTTACGAAGGGAACAGGCAATCACGTATATCCCTGGAAGCAGTCTAGTGACATTTCATGCTATTTAGCGCATGAACTCCAGGCTTGTGTGTAGTGCGCTACACCAGTAGACGGTAGCACGCATCGGGAAACTTTAAGCGCCCAAGCTTTCAGTATTAGCTCTTGGCAAATGCTGCTTTCAAAAATCGACTTTCAGACAGTCAAAAACTGACTCTCAGTCAAGCGAACGTAACGGTGACAAAACAATTTTCCGCGCATCACTGGCATGCGCTCTCTGGTATCGGGCTAGCAGACGACGCGCGAGCGTCTCGAACAGATAGCCGCGAAAGACACATGCCTTCGAAATTGGCTGGTTGCCCAGAACGTCAAGGGCTTCATGATTCCAGTTTACAAGTTTTCATTATACTTTAAACAACGCGAATACAGCCGAAAACTGAACCTTACAGCAGCTTCGAATGCAGCCACGGCATTTGATTCCGCGAGCGACGGCGCGACGGCTTGTCTACTACGGTGGCGGCGCCCGACGGCTAAAAGCCGCACTAACGCCGACGGTCGGTTCCCATTGCTCTCCGCTCCTTCGCCCAGGCACAGAAAAATAGAGGAGGCACTGGTCAGGCGTAGGAAAGAAGCGCGGGAATTGTTTTTCGAAATGAAGGGTCTGCGCGGCGCTGTAATATTCGGAAAACGTGATCGCCGCGGTCTACTGTACGAATTACCGAGCTTGTTTGGGGGGTGTAAAAGAAAAGTCGCAGCCTGTTTACGGTTACGGAACCTTTAATAATGTACTTTTGGTTCCCTGACATCTATTCATCGAACCTACCTAATGTGTTGAGAACCTTGGAGCAATAAACTAGCGGATGTTTTGCTTAGCAAAGTTTTATGGAAAAATGGGAAACAGGTAAGTCGTGGGAACCTCTTGCATTCAGAGTGTCTCAAAATTTCTTCACGTTTTGCTACAGTAGATGCATTACCATGCCTTTCTTTGGCAAGCATTTCTTTCCATGAAAAGTTGTTATGTACTTAATGAGCATGACAATCTGTTTATAAAAGAGTTATTTTCCGACTTCTTACTGAGCCCACGCAGGCATTGGTTTTCACTCTAGAAAAAATTATATTATTTACACGAGTGTTTTAAAGAGCTTCTCACCAGATTGGGGAATTGCAAATGAACAAGCTCAGCACATAGATTGCTTGTTGACGATCATATCTATAAAGCAAAAATGTTAGAAATTTGAAACAGAAGGCTACATACCCTTTATTTTGAGGGATCTGCACTTCAGCAGAGAGTGAAAGGTCAAGTACCCGCACGCCTATGCCACAGGTTCTCCTTGAAACTTCTACGGCCGGCTTGGAGTTGCGTGTGTGCACGTGTGTCCGGAGCAGCCATGGAACGTCACTGTAGCACGTGACTTTAGTTCTTAATCCAATGCAAAGCGTGCGGTCTCAATGCTGCAAGTGCATGGAGAAGCAAAATAGAAAGAAAAGAAAAAAGGAGGTGGGGCTTGTCACATCAACATGATCTGCTCCTTCACCTTCAGCGCTTGAGAGAATGTAAGGAGCGGCGAGCCGAAGCAAAGGTGTCTTACAACTTTAGGGGTGTAACAAAGAATTGCAGTAGGGACTGGTGAGGGGCCTTCTAGGTGCTTTTGATTTAGCGAAATTTTTCACTTGATGGAATATTTCTGGGGTTAAATTGAAGTTCAAGTATACTGACAACAACATGTACAATACAAAACAGAATTGCCTAACTTGTAAGTGATCTAATTTAGCACTTTCGTAAAACCTTTGATGCCGCAGGAGCTACAGTGCTTAGGTGAGCTGCTGCACGTGGGGCCTGTGGTGCTGTTGACAGGAGAGGAGCGGCGGGACCTTTACCTGGCGCTGTTCTCCAGCTGCCTCGTGCAGCTGTCCCTCTCCAACGGCCGCTTCTCTTACCAGGTGAGCCTGTAACAGCACTATTCCCTTTCAAATGTGGGCTAGCTATTTACTGCACCCTTTGCTCAAAGCCTTGTACAGTGGGGCCTCGTTGACTCAAATTCAGAGACATAAATTTAGAATAAAATGAAGTTTGAACTAAAGAGAGCCCCTTTGAATATAGTGCCCAATCACTTGAGCAGTATGTCATGCGTACATTCCTGGACAGGCATTGTCTGCAACGTCTTTGCACTTAACAGCAGGTTGGAGGGCTGATTAGAGAGTGGAAAAGGTAGAGGGGAGGGGGAGGAGGTGTTGTATCTCCTCCATTGGCATAGCCAGGGGGGGACCCCTTCCTCGCCCACCTTAAACCCCCTCCCTCGCCCTCCTTGAAAAAAATTTATGGCTCAACACCTGATTTTGTCCTCAAGTCAGTACCCAGCCATGTATTAGTTGCATAGGGAATGAAGAGGTAGGGGAAGGCACATACTTGTTCAGTGGAGCTGTTGAGCGGGAAGGGGCAGTTGCACGAAAGCATGAGTAGGCCAGCCTTGTTAGCTTTGTGTGGCAATGGTCGTAGCAGCTGAGCGCATAGGTGGCGGGCACTCCTTATCTTGCGGGTAATCTTTTGGTGGCAGCAGAGGATGCATGAGCTAAGATAGCTCCTCTTGTGTGCTGTCCTCACACGTGTCTCATGTAAGCGGTCACGTTACTATCTCAAAGTTTTGAGGACTTGCTGGACTGAGAAGCAATGCAACACAACTTTTCCATAAGGCCGTTTGCAGGCACGAGAAATTTTGTCCAAAATAATTGTTGGACAGTTCTTAAAATTTTGAAATTTTCTGCTTTTTTCTGCTTTTTTTTTTCCTATTCACTTACATAAAGCTTGGCTGAGGCCAGCTGTGCAGCTTGAGTTATTCATCACTTTGAATTAAGAGATTTAAAATGGTTCAGGTTCCACTGTACAACCCATTGTAAATGTGTGTCGCACGCTTATGTGCCACACATGAATTATGATGTTACATAATGTTACGTGCATTGCCTAATTTTAGTGAATATAGTTGATATTCTTAAGTGGGCCCGTGTGTGCACCTCTGTGCGATCATAACTCAGGCAGCACCTTGTGGGACTTAAGCATCAAAGAGCTTCGTGGATTTTCATTGCACGTAACTTCAGTTTCTTAGGTTGGAGGAATTTCGTTGAATGGGTGTGAATTGACATGAATCTAAACATAGTTTGCTTCTGTTTTCCTTGTGTTAAAGTATGGCTTTTAGTGAAGCACCTTCGGAGCTTATACGAACCAGAACATTGTTCCTGAGCCAGGTAACTGTATGTGTAACTTTGTAAACAGCTCCCGACTTGTGTCCATTGCAGGGCCGCCTCCCTGTACCGGGTTTAACAGTTCTGAACTCCCAGGATCCAGCTGACGGCTGTGCCTTCGACATTCAAGGTAATGTCGGCTTTTACTTTTTGTTTTCTTTTGTTAGCAAATGAAAAATTAACCATTTATGTGTGATTGCAAATTTGGTGCAAACACGAAATGGCACTGCACTTGTTCCAACATACTGTTTATCTTTTTTTGTTTCCTTCTCAATCCTGATGTCTGGTATTCAGCAGGGTGTGACCCTCAATATTGAAGCTTTAAGAAAGCTGAAACAACTGTGCATGCTTAGGCTGCCTCGATTGCTTCCAATGTAGAGACCATGGCAAGTGGCCATTATTGTTGTTTTTACTTCGGCAACTGCTGCTTGCAGGCCCTTCAGTGCCCCGTATGACAGTGCTCTGCCGGAGTGCTGAGGAGGCGTCCCAGTGGAAGGCCAAGCTGAGCTTCTCACCTCCTCCGCCACCCGCACCCAGCCCTCTTCGACGAGTGGTGGCACAAGTGAGTGCCCCTACACCAGCACCCACTGTCACAGTGGTTCGGCCAATGGAAACTCCTGTTCCACAGCGACCCTTGGTGAGTTTGTCAGTGTTGCAGTGCTTAAAAGGATGCCCAAAATATGAAAGCTTGTGGCAGTAGGTATATTTAATCCAGCTTGACCTACGGGACCCAGTTAACACAACTTTAATGCCTGCAGTGTGCTTATTGTAACTACAGGGTCACACTCACTGTAAAGCACTAGCACATACCCTTTCTTGCTGCTCCATGATGCTCCAAAAACCAAGTTTGCACAATTCTTTGTAATGTGAAAGGAGTGCTGACGTACAGCAACACCAGACCTTGTTTAGGTAATGAAGACAATTGCTGTAGTAGTTGGTGCATCTTCCAGTTAAAGCTGGAAGTCAAGAAGAAACGGACAGGACAAAGCGTTAACTTCAGTTGAATTTTATTGATCACCTCAATGCTTTCCAGAGTTGCCTGCAATGCACAACTCTGGAAAAATTTCTCAGAATAACATTCAGGAGTGAATGTAGTGGTACTGGCCTCTGCCAGTTCAGCTTTAGCTGAGCTCGCAGAGGCCTGTACACCTGGGCATATGCGAGCCGTACTACTGCATTGTACATTGCCTCGAATAATCTAGAGCATACGCACTCATTCAACAATGAGCACCAAGCTTTGTGCCACAAGAAGCAGTTTTGCCAAAGTTAACATTAACAAAGGACAGAAGTAGTTTGCTCTGGCATTGCCCAACACTACTAATGCCCGGTCCCTGGTGGCACAATACACAAAGGCTCCCGTGCAAGGACGAAAGCACACCAGCACCACTAGTGCGTCTCTGCAGGAGTATGGCTTTCCAAGACACCGCCCTAACAAAACATTGGCCATGCTACATGCCCTTGCACGTAACACGGGCGGGGTCGTGGAAGCGTAGAGAAATCTCCATCTGCTTGAGTCTCCAATGAGTGAGGCCTGGTATAGCATGACTGTACGCGAGCACTAGGGGCTGATTTTAAACTTAGCATATGGAAAGGAGTAGCACAAGGTATGAGCTTTGGATAGGTAGAAGGCATTATAGACGAGCTGAAGCTCAAGCAATACCAATAGAGACCAGTGGAGGAGACGAAAACGTGTGTGCACCTTGTGCTGTCCCAGAAGTGTTCTCTGCAGCTTGCTTTCTCAGTTGTGCCACTGTTGCTAGAAATTGTTGTTGCAATGTTGCAGCCTGTTATGATCGGGCCATCCACCGAGAGGACACCCTTACGAGAGAGCTCATCAACAACGCAGAGCGGTGGCTGGTGCCTTCGACCACATCCACCACTGCGTCCCCGACCGACGGTTGGCCGTGCCCCAAACCGGCATCACAAGCAACAACGGAAACCTGGTGAGATTTTGAGGCGAAAGCCTTAGATGCCTCATCAAACACGAAAAGTGACCGTCAACAGTCAACGTGAGCGATGCAAAAAGTCATCACGTGATGTCGTCATGACGTCACTGATCACCAGAATTTGTGACATCATCATGAAGTCGTAGCGACGTCACTGTGCGCCACATAATGTGACGTCACATGATGATGTCATCGCATGACATCGATGCTTGGTCACAGGTGGGCTGGTCTCAGAGGTACGTGACGTGCAGAATTTCAATGCTTCCAGTCTCGGAGGCAATGCAAAAACCACGCTAAGTGCAGAAAGCCTTTGGGGCGGGGGAATCAATACAATAGATCGAGAAGAAAAAAATAAGATGGCTTCCGCCTTAGAGTCATCTTAGGCAAATGCACAAGGGATCCTGTGAGTTTTTCTCATTTAGTGCTTGTTCAGTAACTTTTTAAACGTGTAAGCGTTACTATGCTGACTCAACAAGAAAACTGCCCATCCATCCGTCTGCCCCTCTTTCACGTAAGACGAAAATGAATAAAACAAAATAACTTTTCTTGGTGGGGCTGGGTTTCAACCCGGGCCCCATGCTCGAAAGGCAAGTGACTTTGGCCATTGGGCTACTCACCCATGCTTGCAGAATGTGAATACGTTTGATGGATGTGAATGTGTTGTACTCGAGGTGCAAAGCACCGCGAGTACAGCACCACAAAACTAGTGAAATAAAAGCATCAGGAAAATTTGGACTTTGAAAAAATATAGCACTAAACTTGCATTTCGGTGGTCGCAGGATGCACCTTTTGTGGGGCCATTCCAGACACTGACGAATGCTAGAAAGATGAAACATGCCTTGCCAGTGCCACCCAAAAACAGCGTTCTAGGGAAGGCCGCAGCCTACAATAAAAATATGCTTCCGCATCATCCAGACAGCCCCGAAAGGAGATTCTATATGGATTTTTAATGTTAAGTTATTATACCTGTGAATATCCTTTTAAATTTCACTGTTCAAAGTTTTTTATGTATTCCAAAAGTTACAAAGTCGACTTTTGTAACCTTTTTATAACCAATGTAGGTGGGAAGTTGATGCTTTGGACGCTTGTACTTGACTAACTTGATTCTCTGGACATTCACACATGCTTTGTCATGTAATTTTTGGCTGTGAAGAAAGCTTGCGCTGTTTATGTTGCCCCCCATACTCTTGCTTTTGTTAGCAAGATGGTTTCACTGTAAAGATGGCCAAGCCACGCAAACTCATACAAAAGCAATTGTATGAGAATGCTCTTCCTGAGTATGCGAAACCTAGCCTAAGCTGCCGGAATGTTCTGCAGGCAAGGTCAAACTTCACACCATCGCTTGCTTCATGGAGAGTGAATGCAAAACACAGCAATGGCCTCAACCAACATACTAGCTTAAATAGACCGAATGCAGAAGACATGCACAGCCTCTAAACTGTGCTCTTGTCTTCATAAAAAGAAAAAAAAAAGGTCAAACTTTCATTTCTGCATGAAAATATCTGAATAAAAGTACATAAGTAGACTTGCAATAATTTAAACTTTGATAAGTGAAACTTTCAGTTGATTCAAACAAGTTTCAAAGTTTTGTTTGGCCCAGTACATTTTCGATGTTATTTTAAAGCCGCTTAATTCAAACTACTCCATCACGTTAATTCGGTTAATTCATACTTTTTTGCTTGTCCATGCCAGAAAATATGGGCACTAACAATTCTACCTTGACAAGGAAGAAAGGGGAAACAAAGGGGAAAAAAAACGATGTGGTCTGGATTTTATCGTGTGTGGAATGCTTCTTAAGTCACTTTCATTGCAGTATAACGGTGTCATGTAGAAAAGCACACTAAAATTCGGAAGGGTCTACTAGCTGTCACAGGACACCACACATTTTCTCTCTTAATTACGTACGTTTGCAAGCCTGGTGCAATAATGAGTACAAGTAGGATTGCGCTGACTCTAAAAACATTAGTGGCAATCATTCAGAGCTGTTTATGACGTTGAAAATAAAAACACATGCCATTATTCTTTTAGTACACACTTAGCGCAAACTTGGAAACAGCCTGCAACTATATTACTGTACTAACTTATTTGTGATCGATGTTGTTCTTTAGGAAATACTATAAGCACCAAGCAATATTCAATTCTTATCCAGCATGTTTATGTAATGGGATCCGAATGTACGTCAAACATACACTAAACTAAAAGGGTTGCCCTGGTGTTGCCTTTCCCGAAGGATGGGACCTTTATAAACTTTACTGCTGTTCGATAATGTGCATTAACTTTCTTCATTTGTCAATCATTAACATTTAATGTTGCGTAGAAGAAGGTAGAAGTAGCAGCAAGAAAATAAGTTCTCAGTTCCACGTTACGCTCATCTGTTTGTTTTTGTCCAAGTGAGGTTTAATGACACCACTTTGATGCAGTCCTTATCAACACGATGTGCAGGCAAGGCATGTTGTGATATGTGGCTGGGCGGCGCCTGTGCAGGTCCTGCTGAAGACAGGGCACCGCATGTGGACGACATGCAGCTGCTGCAAGTCATTGAGGCCTACTGCGGCAGCAGTTCTCGAGCGAGGCACACGGTGAACTCAGGTATGCCTTACTGCATTGAAGAATCTTTTTATTACAGTAGTCAGCACGTAAGTGAAACACTAAGTCAGGTTAGACTAATAAATTATCTTTTGTGACCTGCATTGTCATTACTCTTGCGATCATAAGTTCATTACTAGAAGAGTTTTATTTTTTAATTTTGCACCGGAACCCCAGCTCCTGAATGTGTGTGTGAAATCGTGGATCTCAACCCCCCCCCTTTTTTTTTGTTCTTTCCCCATTACACTCATCTTTCAGTTACATTGGCTCAATGAAATCTCTTTATTCCTGTCATGGTATGTCCCTTGACTCCTTAGAATACAGATACAGTGTAATTCATTTCTATCGCTATAGGCCCCAGCAGATATTATCAAAATCTGTGACGTCACAGCGATTTGAGCGGGGAACTTCAAGGCAGTGGCGACACTTGTAATTTTCTTTGTGCATTTTATGGCCTGTGAAACTTCTTTCTCATTGCAAGAGTGGTGCTTTTGGTATTGTGGAAGGGTAATTGACTTATGCACATAAAATATATTTTTTCTCTTTCGTTTCCTCTAATAAAGGACTGCTAGAGACAAACAACTGAGTTGACAATGCAGACAATGTCATATTTCTTGAAGGCCTTATGTTGGTTCAGTTTCAACGCATCCCATCATTCAAGTCGCCGGCAATGAACAGGCTCTTGCTTAACCCTTGAGGGTAGAAATTTCGCGAAATCTAGTCCAAAAATGTGTAATTTTTTTATTGCTGAAATAAATTTTTCAGACGATTTTATTTAAGAAAAAAATTATCTAAAATTTTTTTTCGTGACCGTAAAGTGACAAAAAAATCATTTTTGTTGTTACATACACATGGTTTATTCGTAGTAAAATCAAGCAAAATCCTGAAAAAAAAAGCTCAACAGTTTTTAATAAATAAAAATTATGCATTGTATTAAACGTAGCTCACAGACATACAAAAATAAGCGCACCAGAGTACTTTTCCGGTTAAAAATGTTCGTGCTCTAACACAAAACTTTCAGCGGTGATAGTCATTGAAGCATGGCTCGCCGCGCACGCTTTTCAGATGTCGCTCCGTGATCGTCATCGGAGTCTAAACTCGTCAAAAAAATCCTCGTCTGACAAACTGAAATCCAATTAATCAGATTCTGATTCGGCACTTGGGGAATAGTCCGCATCGGAAGAATCGCTGCTCGACTCACCGGCAGCAGAGCAACCGGCGCGCGCTTCCATAGTGTAAGCGAACTGCGTCAGTGAGCGCACGCAAGAAAACTCTATGGTTGTGCGCCCATCCGGAAAGCAAAATGAGTGAAAAATCTGCAGTAATCCTTCGCCTTATCGCCAACAAGACGTAGTTAGCTTTTCCGAGACCCCAAAACAGGAAACGCAATCACGGCGGCGTAGTTTGTGTAATTTAGCGCCGCACGGAAACAGATGTAATCTCGCCCCGGGGTGCAATAAACGAGAGAGTAACAAGTGGTCGCCCTTTGAGAGATTAAAAACCAAACAGCCATCAGCTTTGCGGGCGCAAGAAGTGAAACCACCCGAAAAACGAAATCGAAACCAGCCGCAACCGCGTGCGCGCGTTCCGATGCGCAACTCAACGCCGCCGCGCCGCTTTGGAAAGCAAAAAAAAGAAAGACGGAGAGACATTGGCGCATTAAAAAAAAAATCCATGTGTTCCCGAAGCGTGGCAGCACATTCCAAGCAAGAGAAATGATCGAAGAAGGCGTGCGTTTGAAACCAACCACTCCGCGGGCGTGCTCGGTTGCGCAAGCGATAGCCGGCGCGCCGTTTTGCGAAACATAAAAAAAGCAACAACGGAGAGACAGCGGCACATGAAAAAATTTCCACGTATTCCTGAAGCGCGGCAGCACATGCAAAGCAAGAGAAATGATCGAAAAAGGCACGCACTTTAAACCAGCTGCACCGCCAACGCGCTCAGATGGGCAAGCGATAGCCGGCGCGCCGTTTTGGGAAGCAAAATAAAAATACAACGCAGAGAGATTGGCGTATGCAAAAAATTCCACGTATTTCCGAAGTGTGGAAGCACAGGCCAAGCGAGAGAAATGATCGAAAAAGGCGCGCGTTTTAAAATTAAACGCTATGCCGTACATGTACGACGAAACCCTTTGGTACCAGGAAGCTTCTGCCGTACATGTACGGCGAAAACCCTCAAGGGGTTAACTCAGCTGATGATCTCAGAGGTCATGCTCCACTGGGCACCATTGTCAACCTCAAGCCAGTGGCATGCATTTGGAATACCCCACAATGTTTCAAATAGTAGTGATAAAGTCTTTCTGTTAGGAAAGAAAAGGAAAAGTGGCCAGCTTGCTTTTTCCTTTGTGCTGAAATGCCACAGAGTCAATATTTTTGTTACCAGTCGTTGAGTACAGCCAGCAAGTTACAAATGAGATGGATCATTGGGGCTGATGCCATATTTTTACAGTGACAAAGCGTATTATGATCTGTATGTTAGAATAGGCTCGCTTACAAAAACTGAGCTCTCTGTATAAGTGATGCTTTGAGTATTTTGGGTACCTTTCTTGGTATCGCGACTGGTGTATGTAAGCTGATGAGCCTACAGCATTTATAAAGCAGGTTGGGGCTTTCTTTTTTTGGTAATTTAGCCTTTAGCCTCAAACTCTTGTAAGACACCGTCAATCTAACATATAAATGAAGTTACTAGTCACCTGAAATTTTAGTATTCCTTTTAAAGCATAAAGGACCACAAAAATGCGTTTGTCCTCTTATAAGCCTGGCTTTAAAAAAAAAGTGCACTAAATCTGTGAGAGACTAAACAAAGGTTCTTGAAACTGTTCAGGTTTTCAGAGAACTCAGCGTAGTGTCACAAAAGGAGTCTGCCGTGTTTTGTGTGCTTTCATCAGTTCACATGCCATTTCTAAAGTGAGGCGTTCACTGACGTATGTGTTACATCTTTTTTTTATTTGCAGCATTGATGAACTGCCCGCAAGTCTTAGTTGCAGAGGATGAGAAAATTATTGTTGAAGACACCAAAGGCATGGAGGAGAGGTAAATGCATTTGATTCTGATCACGAAGAGCAGATAATCATTTCACAGTGCTCACTACGAAAAAGGATCTCACGATCGTTTTTTTCTGGAGTAAGGCTTGTTGAAGACATGCGTAGGCTTGCTATTTGCAAGACGTTTGATAAGGTCTTGGTGATTACTCTAGATACTTTTTGTACCTCTGTACATTTGTAGAAGTTGCTACATACTGCTTATCCTGCCACAACATGATCTTGATGCCACATTTGGTATGCCTTGCAGAAGCCTTGTTGACACTGTCTATGCCCTGAGAGACCAGGTCAAGGAACTGCGAACCGTAAGTGCTGTGCTGTCAGTTTTTGGCATTTACTAGATAGCAAGACACCTAATGCTTAGTACAGATTGTGTGACCCAACAGCTTAATCTTGCAAATATGGATGGGAGGCAACTTGCTCACTTTGCTTAAGTAGTCAATCTACCTTCAGTTAACCCTATCCAGCTATGTGTGCGTCCGGTGTTTTTCGAAGTGTAACAAATAAGTTGCAATAAGACTTTCATTTGGGCGAGTTGGTTCATAGCAGTATGAAGGCACAGCGAGCGCGACTGAGACAAGGGACGAAAAACAGCGCCCGTGTGTGGTGTGTGTTCCTCGTCCCTTTCTCAGTCGCACTGTGCCTTCTTACTGCAACAAATAAATTTCTCTCTAAGTAATGTGTTGGCAGGCTGTGAATTTGAATGTTATTTATTGGCAATTTGTTGCTGGAAATTTCACTGTGTGGCTGAACCTACCATAATGTTGTATATAACCAACATATGGCACAACTAGACTACAGATGTTTCATGTCTACAAATTACCTCAGGCAATGGCAAGAGTGTGCATTGGCAGCAATACAGGTACTATCCGCGTCAAATGAAACCCGAACACCGGCAAGCCTTGGCAATGGTATAGTGCTGCGCCGTCCAGTTATCACCATGGACAGGCGCGCATATGCGCAGTGCGGTCAAACCGAATGCGCGCGCCTGTCAATGGTGATGACAGGACGGCGCGCACTATACCATGCGAAGGCTTGCCGCCATTTGGGTTTCATTTGACGCGGATAGTACATAGAGCATTTACTTGGGCTTCGCACCTAAAGGGTTAAGTTACTGGCTTGCTGACAGGCAAAGCAAGCTGTTCTTCCAACACGAGTTGTAGTTTGTTTTATTTTGACTGACATTGGCATTCGGGATCCTAATTGCGGACCTGGTTAGCTTACTGTGTGCCATCGAAGAGTTAATGCGCTTGATCTGACTCACTCATGACGCGCACTGATGATTACGACTGTTGTTGCAGGAGACGAGCCAACTTTCACGCGCACTCGAGGAAGAGCGACAAGCACGCATGCGACTGGAGGCCCTGCTACGACAGCACTTATTGCTAAGCTCTTGCGACCAACCCCTGCTCATTACGGAGTCCTGACCAGCATGCTACAAGGCCGCCATTGGCTGGCCGCTCGCAAAGTTCTTTGTTGCTCTTACGTGGTGTGTGCACATTCAAACGACGTTGCAGTGGTGCCAGTTGCTGCAGTGCTTCCCCATCCACTTGTTCTCCGACCATGCGGCAGCTCTCTCTAGGTCCCGGCACAATGGCGAAAGGCTGGCCAATTGACCATTGTGTCGTGCCTCAACGTCGTGCACCGTTACGGTGTGGGCGACGTTCTAACACTCGCATCTGGGTGGCTTGGTGCGGGTGTTCGGGTGCAGGCAGGCAGCTCGACCAGCATTTTCATCCTCCTCATAGACCTGCTCGTGCAGTTGGTGCTGTCTATGGCACAGATGAAACCGTGGTTTCACCCTTTTCCTGGACTGGTCACGATGCCAGGACTCTGCTACCTGATGGCGCTGTTCTGAATGGTGCGAATATGGCAAAAGGACGATGGCTAATAGCAGTAAACCCTTGTTATGAATCATGCTGCTGTATTTTTTTCAGACCTGCAGTACTGCCAAATAATGCCATTTCGCTGAGACAGTTTCAATGGCTGTGCATGGTTACATTGATTCAGTATGGGAGGTCTTTGTAAAGGGCTGATTTTTAAAGCTGTTAACAAGAGCACAATCGTTCAAGAAGAACGGAAGTAGGCAACCCTGGTGTAACCATAAGATGTTGTACCTAAGTGGACGCTGCATACATATTGCCGCAGGGAACTTCAGTCGAGGAGGAGGCCACGGCTTCCAAAGAAAACAAATGTTTTCGTAAAAATTTTTTTAATGTAGCATGCTCTGGTAAAAAATTATAACCCCTTTAACGTTGGCCACACGTAATGACATTCCAGTGGGAAATCTTTACTTGAAAGGCACTGTTCTTGTCCAAACAATTCCTCTGGATGCGACAAAAAGCGAGTGAAGGTGATTTCATTCCGAAACTCTTACACAGGCGTTTTCTGGTCTGCAGACCGTTTCCCTGTGGTGGTAGCAGCGAGGCCCTCAGGATATATGATAATAAGCTGACTTGTGCAGCACACGCACCTAAACTGCAGTTGAGGCTCCTTTCAGGCAGCTACTGCCGAGCGATGTACCAAGTATTTAATGTTCTGTAGGCTAGTGCGAAGAAATCTGTTTTGTGCCACTGTGTTGCGTGAAATTCTACTGGTTGTTTTGTAAAAACTGACTGAACCCTAGAGCAAGTTCTCGAATTGTGCTTACATTATAAAAGTTCAAATCTGCTTGAGAAGATGTGCTGTTGTGGAACATATCCTGGCAGAAGGCAGCCGCTTTGCAAAGTCAGTTGCTACACTACGTAGTGCAGAGCTTCCAGTAAAATTTGCTCACTGACTATGAAATTTGTTCCATAACAACCAGTGGAAGATCGTATACCGCAGGGCAAGAAAACCAAATTGACCAGCAGACATTATTGTTGGGAAAAATCAAAATGTTTACATTTGGAAACGCTTGTATGCATTATGCATAGTCCTCTTCCAAAGCACAGCCACATGAGGCCCGGGGAAGCTGTCAAACTTTCAGCATAATGTCTTGGAAATTTCTGTTTAAAAAAGCTGCATGTGGGTAGACAGTTCTCTGTAGAGCTGCCCCATTACATAGTAAATTAAAATACACAGTCTTTCTTGAAACAGCGTCTTTTTATGAAAATACCATTGTAGATTGCGGTGCAGTGTACTTGCGCCCAACCCTAAGAGCTTGGATAGGAATCGAATAATACTAGGCTTGTGCGAATAGTAAATTTTAGGTCCAAAGCGAATTCGAAGCGAATAATGATTTGGTCGAATAATTTCGAAGCGAATTCGAATAGTATATATCACATAAAGAAAAATTAGCATATTTGTCACGACCAAATTACCCTGCGCAATATTTTTAAAGTTGAAACAAGGCATATGAATATGTCATTCTTTTTGGTTCAAACGGAAGTGGAAGCAATTTTGAGTAGTAGCAGGATTTGACTCTCTTTAGAATGCAAGTGATAACCTCTAAAATATGTTACGTTTTAAAATTTACTACAGCTAGGGCATATAAGCCGGTATAGCAAGCTTTTAAACTTAAAAAAGTGATGAATCGATGTGAGGGTAATATATGTTCATTTAACCTTGAAGCGGGTCTTCGCGGCAGTGCGGATTTTCCCTGGAAAGGTGTATTCACTGTACAGCACCCCTCCGGTGTGCAGTGAAACCACCTTTACAGGTGGTTACATGCGGTTTATATATGTCTATGCGTTCATTTCGAATACTTCGAAATTTATGATAATATAAATTCGTTTCGAAGCGAATTCGAATACTGTAATATTCGTTGCAATATTCGAATTGCTCGAATATTCGCACAAGCCTAAATAATACCTCTCTCATAGAAAATATGTTTATTTTGGCATGAATGTCACTTTTTGTCATTCACAGACTGTTTCTCATCACTGCCGTTATAACGCAGCTTCAAAATGTGCAGGCCCTCTCTCACGTTTATGTGCCTCACTTGTTACGAAAGAGCTCAGTCGTCACAGTTGTGTTTATGCACAATTCATTGTTACCCGCTGTCCACGCAGGCATTATTATTGGCTGGTTCTTTCAGAGTAGGCTTCATGCCAATTTATCGCGAGATTGTGCTGCTCGAGGTATGGCATTCAGTCTGTGCGGAAATGCTGTGTAAATGTGTCCTTGATCACGTGTGATTGAAAAACCATTTATGGGTAACCCAGATTTTGCTGTAATAATAAGATGCTTAAACTCGTTATCGTGCTGTTTTCACTCTGTGAGCACATCATACACACAGACAACTTTTTTGTAGTAAAGAAGGAAAGACTACAAAAATAAAACAAGGAAAGGAAAAGTATGATCATGATTAGCCTGAATCTACAAAGTGTGTAGTGCTTTCTTACGGGTTTCCTTGTGACTAGATACAAGGACTATGAGCTCATTATGTGCGAGCTGTTTCAATGCACGTTGCCTTCAACCACCTGCTGTTTCAAACTTTTTAAAAAAATATAGACAGATTTGCATACCACAAGACAAACAACATGCTTGCATTTGACCACTTGTTGTTGCAAGTGCAGCTCTGTGCGCCTTGCCTCGGTTAGCTTACTTTTTTTAAATTCAACCATGAATGAAGCAAGACCTAGTCTCCATGTTGGGACACATTGCCAGTACCTATGTAGGAAAGTTTGTTTTCACTTCACTAGGTGCCTAGCTGAACAGCTTTTTCACATTAGGCCCACATTGTCAGTAACCTGTGGAGTCTGTTGTGCCCTGATGTGTTAATTGCGTTTGCATATGTGAAAACGGGAAGCGTGACAGCACACTGCCACTTCAGGTGATCAGTTACATAGTCATAGTGGAAAGCAGACTTCAAGTACAAATCAAACATTTGAAGTACAGTAAAACCTCATTAATTCGAACTCTGTTATTTCGAAAGCCCGCTTAGTTCGAAGGACTTCTGCGGTCCCGTATTTTGCAATGTAAATTTTAGTGAATAATTTGAAGCGGCGGTCAGTACCAGCCCTGTTAATTCGAAAACTTTGGGTACTATCTGCCAATTCTCGATACGGATTTCGCCGCTAATCCGCGGAAACGACGGCCCTTGGGAGCCACAAGGCAATGCACTGTAGCGATACTAACGAGTGACAGGTGAAGCACCCCAGCCTCCCTGCTGCCAGCGAAAAAAAAGAAAAAAGAAAAACCGGTCTCGTGGTCAATTAAAATGGGCGCCTGCGGAAACGAAGACGTGCTTCACTGCAACACAGCGGTGACACGCGGGCAGCATGTTGAATGTTTCTCGCGACGTCAGCGCGTCATGATTTACCCGGCAACTTAAGCGGGGGACAGACGGTCCGATTTTCCATGCGAT
This sequence comes from Rhipicephalus sanguineus, assembly GCF_013339695.2. Classification (NCBI taxonomy): domain Eukaryota; kingdom Metazoa; phylum Arthropoda; class Arachnida; order Ixodida; family Ixodidae; genus Rhipicephalus; species Rhipicephalus sanguineus. Next base: position 157,262,440 of record NC_051178.1, on the reverse strand, counting down.
CCGACGGCCGACGCGGCGGTGGGGGAGAGGGAATGGTGGCTGTACGATGCTATGAAAGGTCACCATTCCGGTTTCCCCTCCGCCGTGTCGGACGTCGAATCGCATGAAAAATCGTACCGTCTGTCTCGCCCTATTACCCGGTTGCTCCGGCAACTTGCAGCTGTCATCTCACCTGCTCCTCGCTGCTGTCGTTGCGAGGAGCAGGCGACATGCTGCCCGCGTGTCACCACTGTGTTGCAGTGAAGCACGTCTTTTCCGCAGGCGCGCATTTTAGTTGATCACGAGAATGTTTTTTTTTTTCTTTTTTTGCGCTGGCAGCCGAGCGGCTTGCTGTTTCGCCGGTAAAATTGGGACCGGGGATTGCTGGAAAACATAACCCTTGGAGCAGCAAACTAGCAGGGACAGCAAACGACCACCTCCGATTACTTTCAGTAAATTGTATGTATGTTTTAACAAGAAACTGTTTTATGCCGGGGTCCGCCACGGCTCCACTGACGTATTTCCGTCACGAATATGACGTTGTAAAATATACACTAACAGAAAAAAGTTCCGTTGCCAGGAGTCGAACTTATGACCCCTCACTCCGCAGCACACGGCGCGAAACCACTCGCCACAGAGCGTACGTTCTTCTGCTTACTAACGGCGCGCTATTTATATACACCATTTAGAATTGGCGGTACTCAGAGCTGGGTGGCTTCAGCGTGTTCTTGTGATCACTAGCGAGATGGCGCGAAGAGCGCGCAGGGCGCGCTTTAAATGTCGTCGCCCCGCGCGTTACGATGCGAGCGCGTCACTACACGGGGTGTCTCTCGTGCACGCGCACTTATCTCGTGATGCGGGCGGTTTGTACGTCTTGTGCTTTCGCCGCAAGTTTCCTTTTACGTTACAGAGAGCACGAAGGTCACTTCGCTCGCTGCAGCGGCCGCGTTCCCGAAAGGAGCGCGCTGCTAACACACGAAATAACAATTGTGACAGTTCCTACCGTGAAATGCCGAGCAAGCGCCCCCCTTCGGTGAAGGATAATCCGACAGTCTTGGAGGGGGGAAGGGGGCGCTTGCTCGGTCTCGGACCGAAATTCAAGATGGCGGCGGGAGAGCCGCTAAAAATAAACAATGCCCATCCATGTTTATAATGAAATGCTTTATTTATTTACTGTTTCTATTCCCCCTCGTCACTTTAGAACCATTGAAGCAGCGACCGGTTTGACCAATATACGACTGGCCACATGACAACGGAATTTCATAAAACAACCTTAGATACACATTCAGTGTACTCATTCTTGTGGTTCTTTTTACACAAGCGATGCTCGTCTTGAAAAAAAAAGTGGCAGCAGGGGAGGAGAGGGTGGGGGAGGGGGGGGGGGAGGCGCTTGCTCAGTCCCTGGCGCCCATTTCAGATCTCCCAAAAAAGGGAGGGGGGGCGCTTGCTCGGCATTTTACGGTAGTTCGCACTCGTCCTGTGTATGTTATTTTCGTGCGTCCTTTCTGCTTCAGAGTGCGCTGCAAGTTTTGAGCTGCTTGCCGTTCTTCGTGTGACATTACAATTTGTTGCTATAGCATTCGTTCCTTCGCCTTTGTGGCGAAACAATGCACAATAAACGCTCAACCACCCCTGTGAAGAGATGTTTCACTTTCGTGTTATCCCGATTTCTATGAAAGGGGGATCAGCCATGTTTTTTTGTATGTTTGGTTAATTTGAAAACCCGCTTAATTCGAAGATTTTTCTACAGTCCCAGTAACTTTGAATTAACGAGGTTTTACTGTATTAGGTTTCATGAAAGGCCTCCATGTAGCAATTCCTTAATTTTCTTGTGCTGTGTTCTCCATCCTTTGTTTGGTTGAATGGTCGATCCATTATAAATTTAATTATGGTACTTTACATGCAGAGATTGTGATATGCTAATGAGGACATACTGTAGCCCCACTGTTGCTTTGCAACATTAAACTCTGTGGGTCACTCACTCACTTTAGGCATATAAGTGCCTCATCATATGCTGACCTTGAAAAACATGGCGTGAGGAATAAAACCCATGTGACCTTAGTGAGTAACAAGAATCGGATGAAAGTTGGGGGTTCAAGCTAGAATTCAACCCAGGAATTTCACATGACAATAAAGTACTGTATTTTACCAGAGAGCCGTGCCAGCGCCTGACACCGATTTGTAAAAATATGCAGTCCCATGTTGGGCAAGGGGTCATGTTAACAGATGTAATATTACTGTGGTAGAAGCATAGAAGTGTACCAGGTGTCGCACCATTTGAATTGCATGACGAGTGGGTGGTTGAAACTGCCAACCCATCACAAAAGGCCAAGGTATAATTCACCATCATCATCACCAGCCACAGCATCAACAAAGTGTGCAGCTACTTGCTTGACAGCTAAAGCTCTGGTGACGATGTTTATGATGATGATAAGATAGCCACACCGAATGGATTTCGCCTTGGAGTCGTCTTAGGCGAATTGATAAGCAACCCTAAGAGTTTTTCTTATTTGTTTGTCGGTGGGTGTAGTAGTACTACCACAAATTGCATGACAACATTGAGGTCAGAAATATTTACTTTTTCAGTCTGCACTAGAATTGCGCATTTTATGGCGACTGAAGCAGCACATGTCATTATGTTTTGGCACTCTCACATGTGTACAAGGCAAGAGAGAGAAAGGCAGAAAATCTGAGAGGTTGGCTTGAATTAATTTCTGGCCTGCAAGGTTATGAAATATAGTTTTAGGGAACTATAAGCCACTGCCGATTTCAGTAGACTGCCTTGTGCCGTTTGAACCCACTTGCAGACTTGGAATAACAACAACTTTAGTTTGCTTACTCATCCTCTAGGCTTCTTGCAGGAGCAAATAGTGGACTCTACACTTGAGCCAAGACAGTTCCACCTCCATGTTACAAGAGACCATCGTTAAATGGCTGTGCTGCACCATTGCAAATGAAATGTCTTGAATGCAGCGTGTTCCAGCCCTGCAAGAGGGCTTGAAGAAGAAATTTTGAGGATTTAAATGTTTTTAAACTATACCTAGTGTCAAAGCTTAGCTGTACTTGCCGTACTGTAGAAACAACAGGTGTATGGCCTACATTTTACATTAGGGCAGCGGCCCTGGTTGACCAGGAGATTGTGATATGCTGTTAGGCAAAGGCCCGTGCCTTCCAGCAAGTTTTGCTCAGACACTTCTGTAAGTAAAATCGGTGGAAAATTTTTTTTGTTCTGAATGGGTGATAGTAATGTTAAGATGACAATTTTCCTTTCATGTCCTTGTCCCCAAGTGGGTGAAGAACCAATACTTCTCCTCAAGCATTCATGGCTACTCATTTGAGACACTGAAGATAGATTGACTGGTAGAATTGAACAGACTGTAACTAAGAGCAGTTAACGAATAAAATCTATCACACACCAAATTTTTACACTTATTTTATTACACCGGCTAGACACGCTAACTACTTATAGCATTTGTACTTTCCTTAAGTCAGCATTGTATAGAAAGTCTGACGCACGGCAAGTAGCCATTGCTTAAAAATTGCTGTAGCCTTGCAAGCTTCAAAACAAGACATAATACCAGCAATCCAGTCATAAATAAATATACGATCAGTGAATCTTAAAGGTCTGCATTGCCACATGCAATGCATGATATCACAGTCAAGAAATGCAGTTGTTCTAAGCGGAGTAAAGAGAAGTTCAGACAGGCACTTGTGGCAACTTGCACTATGCCAGAACATTGAAAGGCTGTGCCTTTCACATGCCCCTACAAGGCCCTGTCGTTGCTAGTTGTAGCAGTCGCCCGCAGCGCCCTGTCCAGTGCCCTGCGCAGCAGACGGGAGGCTACAAAGCGGTTCTCTTTGGCGTCCCTTGGCTGATCGCACATGGCCAGCAGATTGGAAAGCCCGTACTGCTCGTCGACGCTCTTTGGAATGTCGTGCATGAGCCCCCCGTACGATGAGTAGAAGGCACGGGGTGCAAGCAAACCACTACACACAGCATAGAAGTTGTGGTCGCTCGCGGCGTGCGAGCACAAGTCCTCTGCATTGAAGCTGAGGCAGTCATGGCACATTTCCTCCCGGTGTTCCAGCCACTGCTTCCAACCTGGCCGCCTTTCTGCGGTGCAGAGTTAAGGACAAAGTTTAGTACCAAGGCCACACTGCGTTGCCCTAATGGTGGAGGCCCTGTACACATGCACACAACTTCCACAAAGGAGCCTTTACTTTGTAGCTCAGGCATTCACCATAGTGCATTTGACAGTTTGTGGCTGGGCAGTTTGACAAAGCAGAATATGCCCTGCACCTGCAGCTCTCATTTCGCTTGTAGTTGTTTAGTACAGGTACACAACCATTGCGGTCAGTGGCATCATAAATGAAGAGAGATAAAGGATGTCCCCATCATATTTTGAAACTAAGCAGGAAGCAGATAGTAGGTCAACCAGGACATTGACGGCATTATTGGTTCTTAATATTTATGGCACGCTGCCATGAGCCCATCAGTATGTCTTATGCAATATCATTTACCATTATTCAACACATTGCAACAAGCTTTTTTGAAATGTTCCACACAGCAACATTACTATCACATCGCAATGTAACTGGAAGCTACAGAACTGGCGATTGTATATTCTGAGGTCATATTGAATCGAATAAACGTGTACCAATATTGCCACATTTTTCACTCTTGTTGGCAAAAAATAAAATAAAATAAAAACTTAGAAAAGCCAGGTGTATCAAGATCACTCCCCACTAAAGTCTCTGTGCAGTCAGACATGCAAACATGGTTGTATATTGCAATACCTGTTCAGCAGACTGACATGTCTGCAGACTGACTGACAGCCACTGACATGTCCTAGTATGGTCGTAACAGGGGCCACAATAATGTGAAAATTCTATTACAAGGCCATTCCGCATTGCACCGAGTCAGTAGTTTGAGCAGCAGCTCCTCATATGTTGACAGGGTCAACAGGCTGCAAATGGTGGATAAAAGTGGCATAGAAGCGAGCAGGAGGAATTGCTTCAATATGCTGGCCATGTTTACGTCAAGTTTCTGTGTACGTCAAGCTACAGGGTGTGAAAAGTAGCAGACTGAAGAGCTGTGAGTTTTAAGTTTCCCTGTTTTATAAACTTTGCAATCCTTGTCCATTCTTCTAAATTTGAGGCTATATAAATGACCTGCTGCCAGCATTTCCTAGAACTTGGCTTTTTAGATGTGCACCAAATTTACTTCACATCAATTCTCCACTTGTGTAATGAGTGTTTCTGCCTTTCACATTTACTTGAATAGCCTGAACTGGTAACAGCACCCGCAACGTCGTTCAGAAACTCACCTGCTCGGACCTGCACGCGGTCCACCACAATTATATTTTCCAAGTCGACGATCCTCACTTCACCCTTATCGTTGACGGCAAAGTTGTCCATGCTCACATCAGTCATATAAAGTGCATACTGAGTTGGGTTCTCGGTCATCAAATCGGCCATGTCGAGCAGCTGCAGAGAGATGTTAGCTCGCACAGTCCAGCTGGCCAGCTCGAAGTTAGAGAGAGGCTCTCCCTCGTACGTCTCGACTATTGTGCGACCGCAGCTGCCCAGCAGTGTCGGGAATGGCCAGTCATCCATGCGTGGAAACGTCTGCAAAGTAAGCCATCGGATCATCAAATTGCACAGCACATTACACCAATGCATCGGACATTGCCCTGATGTGACTGGTCAAAGCAGGCAAGAACCTTCTCACTCGCTAAAGTCGATAAAAAAAAAAATGTAGTTATTGCGTAGTTCTAAATACTGCACTAATGTCGTTCTTGCGTACACCCTGGTATATTTCTAAATCCCGCGCTAATGTTCTTGTGTAGGTCTCGGTGCAGTTCTAAATCCTGCACTTAATGCAGCTGCACTACCTTGAAACCTGAGGAAGTGCGCAGCACGGGCAACCCAGCGATTCCCTTGGTGATCGCGCCGATCGCGCGCTTGCCGAGGCGGTGGCGCCGTCTTTTGCGCGGCGCGGGACTCGGCCTGACGTTTCAGAGGCGTTTTTTTTTTTTTGCGATTTTAGGTAAATTACTGTATTTCTTCGTTATTTTTGTAGTTTATGTTATTTTGGACCTTGTTAGTTTATTTTGCACTGGTTTTGAGCATTGTTAGCCTTGTTTTAGGACTGTATTGACCACTGCGTGAACATACGACATGAGACAGTGTGGATGGACAAGCCGGACCCCTAAAGTGTTACGCACTCAAATTTCACAGTCGGTTTACGCACCTGCAATAGCAGTGGCTCGGCATTGACGGTGACGGTATAAGCGAGCACATCGGCCGTCCTCAATGCCCCTTGGCGACGCGCGACCATGACTGGATTGTACGAAAGCATCATCAGCATTCGGCGGACCAAACGCGAGGACGGGCACGCTGTCATGTCCTGCTCCTTCCTGACGGCGAACAAGTGTTTCATCAACGCCGCTTCGTGTGTTTTGCCGTTGTCCACGGTACTGCGAACCGCGCTGGCGACGTTACATCGTCGACTGCGGCACCAGCGACGATCGACTTCGCGAAACTCGTCGTCATGCGCCAGTTTCTTGACTACCACGCGCGTTCCGTTCAGTTCGCCCATGAAGACGTTCTTGGCGTTGAAGAAGCGCAGCACACTGCGACTGTACCAGCCCGCCAACTTCACGTCATGCATGTGCGGGCACAAGGCATCGCCGAAGCAGGCGGGACACTTGTGGAACTCGTGGAAGGCCTCCGACGCCGGCTCTATGTGGAAAGAAAGCAGGAATAACGCGTAGAGGAACACGCAAGACGTCAGCAGCCAAAACAGTCGCCATCGAGCCCGGGAGTAACGTATTAGCGCCATGCAGAATGAATGAGATCCCGGATAATGTTCGGAAACTTGGCTAACCGATATGCTGAAGGTGACGGGTGCAGCGGCAGCGTCCCCACGAGCTTTCACCTTTCCTTTTCGGCCGATCTTGCGTGGATGCTTCTAGCGACGGCAGCGAACGACGATGTAGAGCACGTTCGGTGACGTTTCATCCTTTCCAGTTGACTGCACGCGGCGCGCTTGGAAGAAGAAGATGTTCGAGAATCCAAATTGACTTGCATCAAATCCGTATAGTTCGTGTGCCAACCCATTCCTTGTGAAGTGTCGCCTCGACAAAAATCACACAACAAACGAAACGAAACCCGCGGTTACCGCGATGGCACTTGCGGCTAGTTCGGCTTGCGCTTAGGCTCTGTGTTGGCTACAATTGACCTCTGGAGGGGCTAGGGCATCGACTTCGGATCGCGCACTTTCTGTTTCGCGTGTGTTTCTGTTTGCGACGCACGTGCACGCGTGTTTCTCCGTGAGTTAGCCTTCATTTCTGACAGTACGACATCTGAGACGGTTTCATGGGAAGAAGCAAGAAGAAGACAAATAAGGAGAACAAATCAAGTGAGTGCCGAGACACGAAAAGTTGTCGGTATCAAGGACCGTTGTTTATTGCTCGTCAATATTTCAGAACCAGGCGCGAGGAAAAGTTCGGAAAACCTCAAATCAGAATGCAGCGTCGACGATCTCTTGTCTCAGGTGACTACTTTCGATCTGCTTGCTTGTGGCGAAACTTATGGTCTGTAAGGACCTGCGTTGAACCCAGCATAACCAAACCCATTAGTGGGGAATATTCGTAAATGTCATGTTTGTGCTGAGATAGTACTCATGTTGCCTTCGTTGTACGGTTCTCACTTAATTGCTGTGACATTGTTTCCTGACCAGATGGAAAGCTGCGTGAACGAACTGCAGTACGATCAAGCAAGGGAGTTTGGCGAAAGCGCCTTAAGGATGGAACCGAACAACCTGAAAGTACTCGACGCCCTTTCCAGTCTACTGCTCGAAATGGCTGATCCCGCAAGCGCCCTCGAGGTAAGACCATTAATTCGCACCAAAATTCTTGTGTGTTACAGTTTGTAATGACCCTACAGCAGCAAAGATCGGTGGATTTGATTACGTTCACTCCAGTTGCTGTCATTCTATGATTTGCATTGGGAAAATGTCGCGGTCACCATGAAGGTTTCCAGACATCAAAATTATTATTTGTTAATCAATGCTTCATTTGTCTTGATTTTTAGGCTTTTGTATTCTTTCATTAAGGGGTGTTGTCACCAAATTGTTGCTTTTGCATTCCACAGAATTCCCATACACATTTGTCCGTTTGAGAAATTCACTTTTGAGTTGTAGAAAACGTGCTGTAGCTCACACAGATGTGCCCTCCAGTCATTCTTCTCCAGATAACTCGTGTCAACTGGATATATTGAAGAAATGCTGCTTTAAATTAGTGCTGCGCCTCATTTGTTAAGAAAATCAAATGAAAGCTGAAGACTATGCAATGAGCAATAGCATTGTAATGGTGTGATAGGGAGCACATGTAGGTGAGCGATTCGGTAGGTGAGGTTCAGAGGTAAAAGTCAATCTAGGGAGGCTTTGTAAAGCATAGAAAAGGTAACCGGTGATCTATTTGTGAGACCAAAATGGATGGAGTGCATGACAAGATAGGAAGCTTGTAGGTAGGTGGCTGACGCTGAAAAGGCATAATTGGAGAGCTTTCATTCTGCAGTGAACTTAGCGTTACAGTTTAAGACGGAAACAAACAGTGCTAGGCATGGGACGGTGAAGAAACGACAGACATCAGCGCCCTGTCTGTCATTCTTTCTCCATTCCGTGTCTAGCGCTGTTCGCTCCCGTCTTAATGACATACCAACCAGCCAAGTTAGGTGCACTCCTGCAGTTCATTAAATGTACAGAGTTTAAGCTCTGAAGAGCTTTTCTTTTCTTTTTTTTTTCTGACTTGAAAGGAAGCTTGGCTGTTGTCAGTGTAATAAAACATTTTATGATGTAGCGTACTGCAAGTGGGCAATTCACAATGGCAAAGCCTTTGTGCATAACATTGAACTTAAGATGTGCGGTCTTTGAACCTCACCATATGCAGCAGTTCCATTGTGTGTGTAAACAAAATAAAATGTATGTCTCACTTTTGACTGTTAGTCACCCAAGCACTTTGTTTCCTTTCCTTGCCCACTTCCTCGGACCGTCTTTTCGAGAAATGCAGTTATCACAACTGCCTGTTTGTGCAGCTGTTGCAGAGAATGGTCCAGTTGGATCCGGATGGGGGCTACAGGAAATATCTCAGCTTGGGCCAGCTGACAGATGGCAAGGAGTCATTGGCACACTATGCTAAGGGAGTGCAGATACTGTGCAAACTGCTCCAGGAGCGACAAGGCTTGGCTGCTGCATCCTGAGGTTAGTGCCAGCTCTTTCACCACTGCACAAAACTTTGTTTTTAACCATTCACTGGTAAAAGAGGCTCAGTGTCTCCTAGGCAATAAATGGTGTCTCCTCCATATGCAGTGATTCTGCCACATAGCAGGTATTATTTTATTGTACAGTTAGTGGAAAACAAAGACTCCTTGCACAAGCATAGTTAGAGGTGTTCGTGTGCTGCTTTGTTACAAGTGCAAGAATATGCATTTATATTGTGGCTGCTACCATAATAGCATGTCCAAAGTCATACATTAATTGAAAAAAAAAAAAGCTACATAAACCGGCAATAGGCATGCATAAGTATACCAAATTCACAATCATTTTTGCTCTCCCAACTGAATTCATGGTAAATGACTTGTGATAGCCTGAGGCCACTTTGAAACAACTGGCAGTATGCTTTATGGAATGTGGTCACTTTGGTGTCTGATATGAATTGAATGTTAGGTTTCACATTGCTTTGTTATCCCAAATAATTGGGAGAAATGTCAAGCATTACTGGAGTGAGTGTACATTTCAAAATGTGCATTAGCCATGTCTTGAGCATTTGCATTGTAGTCGGGCATGTTGACATTGCTGTTTGCTTGTTTTTAGGAAAGCAGTGGGGCTGACCTCAACCGAGCGTTGTCATCAGCTTATTGTGCCATGGCCGAGATCTATATGACTGACTGTTGGTGAGTTGCCTTAAACGAGGTGTATTTGTTTTTATTGTTACTGCCTGTTCCCCCTTTCTTTCTCTTCTAGCAGAGAAGTGCTTGTAACTACTTACACATTTCTCACATTTTGGGCACAGTTGCACATATTTCACGCATTAAAAAAGTGCACTTGACCATTCAATGAGTTCAGAAAGGAGTATGCTTATCTGCCGCATTAAATGTTACAAATCAAATATAGCAGTGACCAGAAGAAACCAGTAACATGAGATGTCTTATCCTGACTGCAATCAACATATAGTATTGAGTACAAATGGACTAACACTTAAACCTTGTTATAATGAAGCGGAAGGAGGAGTAGAATTTCATTTATGTGCATTACGTCATTATATCCATTATTTCCCTTGACTGTAATGCATGCCGAATGGCCTGTGCATATTTAAACATGAAAAGTAGACGGTGTTGCAGCCCGCAGTGCAACCATACATCCGTGCATGCGACGGAATTTTATTGAATCTAAAAAAATTTTTATTTGGGCACGCCACGATTTGGCACCTGACGCGACAGTCTTTATGATAGCTACCTTTCGTTCAGTGTGACCATCTTCGCTTCTGTTTTGCTCTTGGTTCAATCATTATTACCACAGTACTGGCGACGTGGACATCTTCTGGTCTGCAGTGCGAAAAAAGCAAAAGCCTCTGGGATGTTCTGCTTGAATGTGTGCAGAATCAGCAGGGAGGCTTGTGCGAGTAAGCACCAGGGGGCAGTCAGTGGGTGAGGCCTTACTTTTCTCCCACCCAAGCCAATGAAGAGGCCTCAGTGACAGAGAATACAATATCGAAGGCCTCGCCTAGTCGCACAAATGTTCCATAGCATTCGTGGAAAGTGACATAGCCAGGAATTTTTAGGGTTCATAGACGAATTTACTTTGTTACGTTCATTGACATGACAGCATTACCTTGTTAAAACATAGTTTCAAATACATGTATATACGAGAATTTCAAGGGGATAATTGACCTCGTTGTATCCAACACATAGTTATAGCCTATTTGTTCTTCAAACAAGGTTTGACTGTTCTGCCAGCTTTGTTAATGTAAATAAGCATGCCAATGATGTGCGAGATCTGTATTGCTCACGTGCTTTAACTCTAACACAAAAAAATGCTAAGTGCTGTTCTGTATCCACATATTTTGTCTTTTTTTTCTATGAGGTTACCATGGCATACTGAATAATGTTTGTCCTACTGTCAACATGGGTAAGCTCAATGATCTGAAACAAATTTAAGATGTACCATCTTAGTCAATTGATGTTGTTTATTTTAAATCTTTATGAACATGATAACGTCAACTCATTTTTCTTTAATTTGAACACACTAAGTTCATTGTAGGAGTATAAGACATTATGTAGCCTACTTTCAAATAGTGTGGATATAGAGGAGCCTTTGGGCAAAACTTCATGCTCAGAATAAGACTGGAAGCATGATGAAAAGCTAGCAAAAATAGCTGTTCTTGATGGCTAAATTGAAAAAAAAAAAATATTGCCACTCGCTGGAAGTGATTATGACAGTGGTATTACCTAACTAGGACGTATGTCTCCTCAGCATGACCTGCAAGATTTGAATTGATAAAACATCTGCCAACACGAAAACTCTACTATTACCAGCTCTGTGGGCTTACTAATATTGCCTCAGTGTTATATACTGCTCACTCATAATGAATTTAGCAAAAGTGAAATTTCATTATAGTTGGGCTTCGTGTGTTTGCTTTTGCATTGTGGCAATTGCTGAATAGCAGGTTTTTTTCTTAACTGCTGATGCATTTTATGTCGCCCATTGTTGAAGTTACGTATAAATTTATCAATCTGTCGATTAATATTTTGATCAGTCTCTAAGCCACTGTATAAGGCTCTGTATGGTGGCATTAATATGTCATGGCCATGCAGTGATGAAGAGGACGCAGAGCAGCAGTGTTCAGAGTTTGTGCAGAAGAGCATCCAGGCAGACCCCAGCAATCCCGAAGCCTTCCAAGCCCAGGCCAACTTCCTGCTTGTCAAACAAGAACATGAGGTGCAGTGAATTGACCATCTAAGTTCTTGCTCTTTTTAATCATGTGGTGGAGGCCACAGCGCCTGAACCGCATTAAATTTACATGTCCTTAAAGAGTTAACTTTTTGTTCATCGGTTTGGTCAATACACAGGCATGTCCACAGGTCAGGACAAAAAGGGGGTGTTCTTCGCAACCATCATCTTTACCTGGAAGCACATGCGGCGAATGCTACGTTTTTTACATTTCAAATGCACCTTATCATCAATCATGTGGTTCTGACACTTGTTTTGTGCTTATCTGTATTGAAAAGAATATTGGGGTTTGTCTTGTGTGTGTAACTCCGATAGAAAATAGGCACTTGCCGCTCCAAATCGTAGAATGGTTTTCTGTCTAAGGAAACAAAGAAATCCCGAGATCCATATTGTATACAGCTTCGCTTTACAACACTGTTCTTCTTCCTTATGAGATAATGTATCAATTCATTGTGCCCCTCTTAAAGGGGCCCTCCAACACTATTCAAACCCCCATTTTTTACTTGCGGGTTGCGTAGACTGATGGCTGGGAATAATTTTAGCATAGGTCTAAGCACCAATATCAAATGATTTAGTATTTTAATCACGCACTAAAGTCTCTACATCGCTGCTGACCGCATCAGCGCGTAGTGGCGCTCGCCAGAACTATTGCGGGCGGAAATGACGACGATGCGCGCCAGCCTATGATTGGATAAATCTAACATTAGAAGTGATCGTGGCGTGGCATCAAAGTTGAGATTACTATTGGGTTATGTTCTTCTTTTCTGTGCTTTTTCAATGAACTCCAAATAGATGCCGTCGCAAAAAAAAAGATCACTACAGCCACAAAGCACGACAGAGGTGCTGGCTGCCATTTCGCCTCTGGTTTTTTTTGCCTGCGTCGGTCGGATGTCCATACGAAACGCTTCTCCCTCTTCTCTCTTTTTACGTCTGTACGTTTGCGAGCAACCTCTTTCTGCACGTGCGGTAGGCTTTTGATTGTTGTTGAAGTGGTGCAAGTAATCCTCTTTATTGAATGAATTTGTGATTCGTCTGGCTGCTCACTGAACAACCAGCGTAGGGGCGACCATGTTTCACCGCCCTTGCCGCTCCACAAATTCCCGTCTCAGAATGAGAGGAGGGAGTGACATGGAATGTCGTTGTAAGGAACAGCAGACAAAGCCTCGCCAGCCTCGCTTCGACGCAGTAGCAACCGCTCAAGTTCTGACAAGTCAGGTGTCAGGCACCACATTTGTTACCATGGCAACGATGTCAACAATACGTTGGAAAGGACAAGCAAGAATGGTGTGCAAGCTTCCCCTACGTAGGAGCGTTCAGCTCATTTCATAGGGGCTCTCTGAAATGTCACAGGGCGAGTGAAATGCAGTCATGTGACCCCATTAAAATCGAGTTGAGGGCAGGCAGTTTTTTTTCTTGTATTTTGAATTTTCTAGATTGAATATTTTCGGACTGCGTGCCACTATTGCTGCCATTCTTGGTGCACTAACCTGTCCGTACGTCAGTCTACGCAACCCACGAGTAAAAAATGGGTCGTTGTAAAGTGTTTCAGGGCCCCTTTAAAGTGGCGGAGGTTCGGCTTCACTTTCGGAACGTAATTTTCACTTCGGCAATATTTTCTTTAAACCTCATTAGCTAACAACTCACCTTAATGGTGTCAGATGTGGAGCATCCTTCCAATTGCAAGTACTCATTTGCTTTGTGAGCAAAAGCCCTGACTGTTCTGTGCAATGCAGGCAGCAAAAGAGGCCATGCAGCGAAGCCTTGATCTGTGGCTACCACAGCACGAGAGGCTGCTACTGGGAGAAGATGCTGGAAATAACGACCCTGTGGATGTGAGTGCTTGCTGATGCATTTTCTGTTGCATGTCTGTTGACAACGTGCAATCATGCTGCTGTGCTTAGTGTACATTGCTCTATATTGCTATTGTTATTTCAGGTTTGTCCCCTAAGTTATAGCAGCCGAGTAAACGGAGTCAAAGTGCTAATTGAGCTGGAGATGCTGGATGTAAGTATGGCTTCATGAGATAAATTGTCTTTCAATTATTACACAAAAGCTGGAAACATGTGTGATGTGGACGTTGTAATTGAAGCAAAGCGGCGGTTTTATTATATGTACTGGATATCAATGCGGGTGCCCATAATGGCAACAATGAATTAATAAGACAAATAGGTTTTCACATTGCATGCATATGTAAGAGATGATGGGCATATTAGAAGGGAATATGAATAATGTGTTTTGTTCTTATGTAACTCACAAAGCCGAATGTACCATTATTTGTACTCCAAGCTTGACTCCTTGAAAAGTTCGATTTAAACATAGCACACTTAACGCAAATCCTTCAGCAACATTCTCAATACACTGGAGCAAATATTTATTTGTGCATAGCTTAGTAAACCAACTACGAATTAATGGCATATTAATATCAATTTACTCTGACCACATTTTGTTGTTTTGATTGCATGACGTGCTCCTCATAGCCAGAAAATGTTAAAATGAAGGAATTAACAGTGGAATCTCGGTAATGCGAACCCGGCTGATATGAATTTTAGCTGGATACGAATTTGCAAAATTCCCCGGCCGAATTCCATTGTGTCCAATGGGCCAAAATCCAGATGTTCCGAACACTTTTCCACGTCGTGACGGATGATACGAACTTGGGTACCGAAACCGTTGAGCGACGGCCGACAGCAGCGTGCTCCTGATGTACGTGCACAGTCTTGTTATTGTTTGCCACAACCACTGTAGACGAAGCTGCGATCGCTATCGACGCGACCACGTATGGCGACGCCGAAACTCCGAACGTTCACACGCATCCGATGCTCACCGAGTCGAAGCGATGTAGCTTGCCGCAACCACTCTAGACAAAAGCACAGTTGCCACGATCATAGATAGCAACGATGTAATTCTGAAGGCACGTGCGTGGCCAGTGCACATGGATTGAAAACGGAACTACCGTTCGCCGTAACCGCTGCGCACGAAACCGCAGTCGCTTTGACGCGACACGATCATCGATGGCGACTACGCAGCTCCGAAGATACGCATCTAACACAGCAGTAGATTAAAGGCAATAAAGTTTTAAAAAAGCACGAAGCATTTTGGCGCTCGTGTCATTCGCTGATAACTATGGTGGAGCGAACTTTGGCACTTAGTTTTCAAATGACCTCAAGGAAAGCTTTGACGCGCATGTTTGCGGCAGCCAGCTGCGCCGTCCCTTATCAGTCCATTCGCGTGTGTCTTTCTAAGACACACACGAACACACTCGAGCTCTTTCGACAGCAATAAATGTTTTGTGCGTATATCATGGTTTGAAAATGGATTTTGCTAGTTTTTTGGTGATACGAAATTTCGAGTGATACGAATATTTTCGCTTCCTGTTGAAATTCGTATAACCAAGGCTCTTCTGTATCATAATTTTCCTTGATGTTAATATGTGCTGGGGTTTTATGCGGTATACAGGAGGCCAACACTGTTCTCGATGGTTTGATTGAAGAAGATGACGGAGTAGTTGACGTGTGGTACCTGCTCGGGTGGCTGAACTACCTCCGTGGGCGAGAGTACCAGGGAAATGCACGATACTACCTTAACAAGGCTCGCGAGGCAAGTATATGTCTAATTTAGTTTCCTCCATTTATATGCGAGAGGATGAGACTTATGATATACAGGGACGTCAACAGCCGTTGTTCATCTCTAATGCTAGTGTTATCAGGCTGACCTTGTGTAATCGGATGCAAGTCTGTATCCTGTAATCTCTGAATTAACAAGGTTTTATTGGTATTATTCCCTAATATTTACTGTCCTCTAATATAATGTTATTAACTAGGTATGGGTGAACATTAAATTTGGGGTTCGAAGGGAATAGTGATTTCGTCGAATAATTTCAAATCGAATTGTTCGAATAGTATATATCACATATTTTAAAGGAAAATGAGCATTTTTGTCATGACCCAACTAACTTGCACAATATTTTTAAGAATTGGAAGTAGGCATGTGCGAGTGTCACTTTTTTGGTTTCAAGTGAAGTGGAAGCAAATGCAAATGGTCGTAAGATTTGCATAGTAATAGGGCCCAAGTTATAAGTGGTAAAATAGGCTAAGTTTTGGAAATTGCTATACTTAGCGCATATAAGCCCTCTTAATACACTTTTAACCTTAAAAAGAGTAATTAATTGAGGTGCAGGTAATATTTATATTTTAAACTTGGAAGTGAGGCTTTGCGGCAGTGCGGATTTCTCCTGGAAAGGTGGTTTCGTGGAATAGCAGCCCCATGCTGCAGCAAAGCCATCTTTTCAGGGGGTTACATGCGGTCATATTCCTTCGTTCATTTCGAATACTTAGAAATTTCGAATAATTTAGATTAGTGTTGAAGCGAATTCGCGTACTGTAATATTTGTTAAAATATCTGAAGCGCTCTAATATTTGCCCATCCCTATTATTAACGACAGTGTATATTTTGGGTGTGTGTCAACTACACAGTTATGCAAAGCTAGAACGTTGGCTAGGCAGTTTTTTTATAGAAGCACCAGTGTTCTGCCTTGTAAAGCAGGCTGATGTTGAACATGCATGTGGCTCCAACATGCAAACATTTAGCCTAGAAGGTGAGTTTATCACCTGAAGAAGCGAAAAACTGGAAACAGGATAGCTACGGAAGCGTCCCTACTGAGTGAGTGTCGGATTGCAGATAGCTGTCGGCCATTTGTGCAGGACTTCAGTCTGCCCTTCGGTGAAGCATTGTTATTGATCTTGCTGATTCGTTGTATGCCTTTGTGTGTATTTGTCTGCACAGGTGGCTCGCAAGGTGCGCTTTGATGATGCAGATGAGCTGGCACACATTGAGGAGCTCTTGGCCGAGTTAGGGCCAGAGCCCGAGGGAGAAGATGAGGATGAGGACAAGGCCAGCTTTGCCAGCGAGAGTGAGGAAGAAGAAGAGGCCATGGAGGTGTAGGACACTTAGGAAGAATGTGTGCTTGGAATGAACTGATGGTGAAAAGAAAGCGAGCAATCTTTTAAATGTGTGCAGGCAGTCATCTGTGCTTATTTCTGATGACACTCTATTAGGTTCGCGTGTAGGTTTTTTTACACAGTGAGACTTTCTTCTGGGCCTAACACCTTTCACACCTTTGCTTTCTTTTGCTATTTTTTAAAAGGGCATGAAGGATCAAGTCAAGTTATGTGGAGCCTGGCCATTAGAAACTTGTCAGTGGAAAAAATTGACATATTTATATAGTTTCGAAAGGTCACATGCTCATCGCAAACCTCCAACATTATGCATGCTGTGTTTTGTGTTAGTGGTGCCGTAACAATGGGCACTGTGATGGTTGACCCTTTCCAGTCTGAATGCCTTAGGGGGGATGTGGGGCTAAAAACACGATTTTAGAAAAAAATATATACATTTTCAAATTTCAGTTGCTTTGGCTGGATGGCTCATTAAAGAACATGCTTATCAAGTTTGGTTGTCATCTGTAAAACAGAAAGAAATTTTAAAAATTCTTTTTGCGTCTGCAAAGTGGGCAAGAAGCCGAACGTGAAGTGAATGCTCGTGTTAGAATGTTTCTTCTTCGCGCTTTTTTGTCACAGAAGACCTTCTGTCGAGAGTGCATCAGAGGACAAACAAATAAATTAAAAAGGCGCATTTTCAGCCACGCGCCAACATCATAGTCGCTGGAAAACTATAACTGAAACTCAAATTGGCGGAAACGTATCACGTGACCATCCGCCTCTGCATTCACACCAATTCTAAGGTACTCCTGCTGTGTTTGTGTGCCACTCGTCTTATACGTTCGTTTTCCTGGGGGTTCATTGCGATCAGCGCGTGGTCCGTTTTTAACCAAAACGTGTTGTGACCGACATTCACAGCTCGAAAGCTGCAAAAAATTGAAGACGATTGCATGAAATTGTCACAGAACAGTGTCATGTTGATGAGGAAGGCTGTAATTGTGCAGGAGGTCACTCTGATAATTTTTTTGACCATCGAAATAAATAGCATGTTGTGAAATCTTAAAACACATTTTTCTCAGTTTGCACTTTTGGAAGGAACGAACCTCTTTGGAAAACTATCATTTCCAAACTGCTTCGCCAAAAGCTGCTTACAAGGTTATTTCTAGACCGAAATTTTGTCAGGAACAAGATAAGATACTTTTCTGATCCCTAAGTAGTTTCTAACACAAAAAAAAAATGTTGCAGTGGCTTAGCTCGGCTATGCCAGGATAACGTAGCGTTAGCAAAGGTTCAGCTGATTGTTCTTAGCTTTCCTGATTGTCTAGGATTAGCTTGATTATCATGCTTACTGCTGCTCCAATGACACAAACATGGTATGCATATTATGTGGCACATGTATATTTATTTTGCCGGGCAACTACTTCGGGATCTGATGAGTTAAGCTTCTCCGCTCTTCTGCGCCGTTGAGCAGCATTTGCGCTCTCCTTCTCCATGGCTAAACCGCACTGGCAAACGCCAGTCACAGGCGCTATCAAGCGGCTCCAGCGCAGTGTCAGACGGCGACTGCACAGCGAAAGCGAACAGCTGCGCGCGCGCTGGCGCCAGTACGTCTAC
Source organism: Rhipicephalus sanguineus (assembly GCF_013339695.2). Taxonomy (NCBI): domain Eukaryota; kingdom Metazoa; phylum Arthropoda; class Arachnida; order Ixodida; family Ixodidae; genus Rhipicephalus; species Rhipicephalus sanguineus. The sequence goes on along the minus strand of NC_051178.1, from coordinate 157,243,900 downwards.
CTCGGCTACGACGTCACTCCTCTGGAAAGCGCAAACCGGCGGCAGCGGCGGAGTGCGCGGGAGGTGCCGGCTCTGATGCGCCAGCTGTGTGACATCACTGATCCTCGCGCATGCGCAGCACGGCTCTTGAGGAGCCCTGCGCAACTGGCTTGGCTAGGCCAGTGTAGCTAATGCTACAAAAAATTCCACTATTCTGACATGCAGTGAGAAGGAAAAAAATTATCTTTGCTTTTAGAGCGATGGCATTTTTACAGAAACGTCATAAAAAATACGTGAGTGGCCTTATCCTGCACTGCAAACCTTCTTGAGGACATAAAATGATAACTCGTACATTTTCATTATTTTTGAAATGATAGTTTTTCTAAGTTAGCATACATGATTGATCATCACAACAGCTGTAGTTTTATTGCGATAGCAATTATATGGACAGTCTCGGCTGGATTTTGCCGTTGCCGTCGCCGCCGTCATGCACCGTATATGTATAAGTATGTATATATGTATAAAAGCCCCAAAGAAAAATAATTCAGAAAAATGCTTCCGAAGCGCGGAATCGAACCAGGGACCTCTTGCTCCGCAGCGAGTGGCGCTATCCACTACACCACGAAACGCAGATCCTCCACGTAGCTAACGGCGAGCGTTATATACACACCCTTTACCGCTGGGCGGACTCGGAGACGGCAGGCGATAATAAGCGTTTCTTCATTACCAGTGAGATGGCGCTAGGAGCGCGACGGGCGCATTTAAAAGTCATCGGCGAGCTCGCTCGCTTCTTATATTTGCGCAGGGAGAACCTTGCCCTTCCGCTCTCTGCTCGCGCGGTGTTCTCGTGGTGAGGGGATGAGTAATGTTTCAAGCTTTCACCGTGATGTCCGCGCTCATGTTACGGAGCGTACGAAAGTCACTCGAGCTCAAGGGACGCCGCTAAACGAACAAACAGAAGATGAGCGCGAACTATCAAGTGTCACAGCTCAACACTTGAAGCACGCTAGTTTCCTTCGCTGCTTTGGCCGCCTTTGCAACAGGAGCGCTGTTCAAACTGAGAGTATCCATTGGCGAGCCGCACTTCGTATAGCATTAATTTCTTACTATCGCATTCATTGCTTTGCCCTTGCGGCGAAACTGTGACTTTTTTTTTTTTTGTATTCATGCTATGGTGCTCAAAATTGGAATGTGTCGTAATATCAAGAAGATTAGCCATCCCTGAAATTTTCATCAAAATTAGTGCAGCATTTCGAAAATTGACATTTAGCCCCGCATCCCCCTTAAAAGAAATGAAAATTTTTTATAATGTTCGTCTGAATGACAAAAGTCAGGAGGAAAATAAAGGAGCATTCCTGCTTTATTTTTCCGGCAATGAATCAGAAGGTATTTCTCATAAACCACTGTAAACAGGATGTGTTGCAAGCAGCATGTGCTTTTTAAAAGGGCCATGTTGTCGGACTTATCTAATTTTATCATAGTCTTAGAGCCATATTGAGCAAAGAGCTCAATATGGCTACACATGCACAGATGGAAACAATCATAGAAAAACACTGGGCTCGCAGCACACATTTTGATTAGAAATTTCAATTTGAAATCTCCACCTCTAAACTCCTCCCACCGACAGTGACCACCGTTTTGGCATAACTGCTGCGTTTTGGCATAATGACACAGCAGTTACTGCTAGTATCATCTGCTTTGGAACAGTGCAAAACCACGTCGGGCATCTTGCCTCATGATATCTGATGCCTAACAACACCGCAAAGACGCCACTGTTGAAGTTTCGCCCACATTTCCTCCTCTTCTGAAAAAAAAAAATGTCAGTAGCAAATCACCTGTGACACGCATGCTAAAGCATTGCAAATCTGCAAATCATGCCACCCTTGAGATGTTTGCTTCTACAATCACTTTCAGCGTTTGCAGTACTCAAAAGCATGGCCTTCAGTGTTGGTTTTTGTTACCCATGAGGGCCATTTTTGGATATGCCGATTCATTTTGTCGCTAGTCTGTGTTGCCAGACAACTTTATCATTTAGCCATGACTTTCATAAAATTCATATACAAATTTTCTACTCCACCAAGTATGACTGAAATTTTGCCAGCCTACTTTGGGATGGGTATTCTATAATGTGTTGTCGATATTTTCATTGAAAAAAGTGAGCATGCTTGCACTAGTGCAGGGACGTAGAGGGTGAGGGGGTTCCGACCCCCCCCTCCCCCGAAATTTTTTCATGCTTTAACTTGTCAGCTGTTACTAAATATTTACACGCCTTCACAGCGACCACCAGTTGCCAAAGTTAGCCGTTCTACACACAAACACCCCTCCCCCGAAAAAAATTTCTCGGTACGGCCCTGCACTAATGGCGCAAGGCTAAAGGCACAGCAGAGCTGATCAGCACCTAGCTGGTCTGGTGTTTTCGAGGTTATGCGAGGTTGTGCAAATTAATGCGAGGTTATGCCATGCTCAGTTGGTCATGACGCAACTAGTGCCACGTGACATCATGTGACACTAGTATCACGTGACTCACGTGAGTATCGCGATACGTGAGTAGTGCCACATGATGCTAGCAATGTGAAACTAACCACGTGACATTTTGTTGTCACGGTCACCTGAGTAGTCACGTGACGTTCTGTTGTCATGTGACATTAGTGTTAGTGGCTAGTCATGTGAACATATCGCGTGACATTTCTTTGTCATGTGACACTAATATCAGGTGACATCAGTCACGTAACTAGTAACGTGACAGTGACATCACGGCACATGTGCAGGGGGTGGTAGTTATGCAGAGTCGTGTTTACGTCTCGCGGGGCAGGTGCATCGCCAGCTGTGGTATTAGCGGTTGCTAGGCAATGCGAGGCGCTTTGGGGCGGTTTTCTGCGGACTGCCAAGCTTCTTGCGGCTGGCTTAGACAGGTTCGCTGTTAAAAAATTATTGTAGTGTTCTCTTTCAAATGTTTTTAATTTGCGATCACTGTGGTACATAATACAGCCAGAGAACATTTGAAAACCATTGTTGTGCCACCCAGGACAGGCTGTAAGCCTATAGGAAGCAGGCTCCAATAACAAGAGTTCAGATGATTATTAACTTCAACGTGACATGACGTGATGTATGGACATTGATGAAGCTATAGGGAAAGGTATATTCACCTTTGCCCCTAATCAATAGATTATGTACATAACTAGCATTCCTGACTTTAGCATTACTGGAATATATTTGCTGTTTGTTTTTCTCAGTGTCGGATATTTCCTACAAAACATTGATTTCCGTAGAAGTCATTTGCTAGAGAGGGTTACGTCCGCGACGGTGGTGTAGTGGAGCCGGTGCTCGGCTGCTGGGCCAAAAGTTGTGGGCTCAATCCCGGCCACGGCGGTCGCATTTCGATGGAGGTGAAATGCTGAAGGCCCGTGTACTGCGTGATGTCGGTGCACGTTAAAGAACACCAGATGGTGGAAATTTCCGGAGCCCTCATCTAGGGCGTGCCTCATAGTCATATTACGGTTTTCGAACGTAAAACCCTAGATATTATTATTCATTTATTTATTTATTTATTTATTAGACACGGGTAAGTATTTATTTGTAAAGGGGCAATACTAGGGCTTTTGCCTGACTAGATTTTAGGGAGAGGTTAAAGTTTAGGCTTCTCCGTGCATCGAATGAGGCTGATGACCTCTTGGGCTTGTAGGTGAATTCTAACTGTGATGCAACCCAGTACATCCGTGCATCGAATGAGGCTGATGACCTCTTGGGCTTGTAGGTGAATTCTAACTGTGATGCAACCCAGTACATTAGAAACATTGTACTTGTAGTATTCTGACATACGGAAATCATGTGACAGTCAAGCATTCAAAACTAGCAGGCTTAAAAATTGAAAGAACTGATGCTATGATGTACGACACATGGGTAGTGGTACTTGGCAAATGCGTGCCGTGCTTGCCATGTTTTTTACGCTGCAAAGTGGTGGCTTTTATAGACATCCTGCTTGCTGTGTTCATTGCGCATGTTTGTACACACACAATGGTCATTGTAGCTGAGTGCATTGCAAGCCTTGTGTACTTCACTCTGGCATTTATAGCTGTTCTGTAAGTTGGCTGGCTTACTCGTATGGCCAGCTGCAAACTTGATTAATTCTTTGTAAGAGTACCAGCATTGCTTGCAACAGGCTTGTGCCTGGCTGCACTTCTGAATATAACATAGCATGAAATGTTCAAGCAGAGTTTTCCTTGGAAACATTGCCTTTGACACCTTTCTGTTCAATACACACCGACTGACATACATTTTGCATTGAGTGATCAGTAAGGAAGGGAGATGTAGAGAGGCCAGCCATTTGCAGCATTCGTGATCTGGCATTGAGGTTAAATACGAGCTGCAGTGCAAGAAGTTAAGGAAAATGTATTGTTTGCTCTGTGATATCTTACACCAGAAGTGCAGAGCCACCATCCTGGAATTTTCACCATTAACTTCTTTATGGGAAATGCAATTTAATTCATACACAAATGACATCTGTGTGATCTATGTGGCTGTTGTATTCTGTTCCATCATAACAGACACCAATTCCTTCGAAATCGCCATTTCTTTGTACATTGCTACGTTCATCGTCATGGGAAATCATGGCAGCACACAAAATTCATGAACCAGGTGGTGTCATTAAGTATTGTACCCAGGCAGACCATCTTGCAGAACTTATATTGCCATAGGTGTGCTCACTTGTCAAAAGTGGCAGCTTTGCTCTGCTAAATGTCTGTTGCATCACACTTGAGTGAAACTCAGTGGCCACCTACAGCTGCTGTGCGAAGGGTGACATCCGTGGACAGTTGTTGCGACAGCTGGTGATAGTGCTTCAACCACCTGCACAGGCACTAAATCAGACCAGGTGGCTCACAGTGCCGAAGATGGCTGCAAGAAAGGTATATGTACATGCTGAGTGCGTTAATACAGACAAGTTCCCGGTGCAGTCTAAGAACAGAGTGTTACATGTCACCATTCCAAGTTTGCTGCTGCTGATATGCTATGCCTAAAGGTAAATCATATTTCTTAAAGTGTGCCCCCCCCCATACCTTTTCCTCTCACTGCCTTGTTCACAAAATTTTATGAATTTTATAAACTTCACATACTAGCATGTAGTTTATACCACTTATGTCTCTAGACAAATGACGAGACGTGAGCTCTTAGCCATCTGTTATGTGCTGATTACAGCAGTTTTCGCGTGATAACCACAGTCGAGCAGCATTGGACAGTCTTTAGAAGAGTAACTGCCTGGCAATGCTGAGTGGCGACTTCTATGCCATAGAATAGGTCCCATTTCTGCATGTAGCAGCAGTTTCTGACAAAGAAGAATCACAGTGGTGCAAGTAGAACCTGAGATGAAGATTCCAAAAAAAGAAAATTGGAATTAATCAAAATCATTCATGAGAACAGAGTTTGAACGTATCTGTCAATAGAAAAATTGCCATAGTAATATTAAGGTATGTTAAAATGTGTTCTTAAAAACTGCTTTTAATAACAAGGTCTCCCTCTGTTTGTACAAAACATTCATTTCACTTTGGGTACGTACTTTTACCTGGTATTCAGAAGTGCCATTTTTATAGTAGCAAGACTGCTCTAGTGACCTTATGTAGTCATTTGGACCTTTGTATCGCGTATTTCATTTCCGTACTGTCATGCCGACCACAAAGCACAGCTGTGTGCTGTTTGGCAAAAATCTCTGCAGCTTTTCCTTTTGACGTATATGAAGCAAATTGAATTGAGAGTTTAGGGACGAAGCTAAATCGCAACATTGTAAAAAAAAGAAAGAGTGAGAAAGTATTTTCTTGTGATCACTTTCTCATATCGGACACTCAATGGTGCATGGGAATAATGTTGCCTGAAATAGCTGAATAGACATGCAAAGGTTGTAAGTATCTTTTGCATGATAATGGCTATCATTTGACTGCATCTAATAATATAATTTGTTGGCTTTTGTGGGCCAAAACCAGGATATGATTATGAGGCACGCCGTAGTGGAGGGCCTTGGAAATTTTGACCACCTGGTGTTCTTTAACGTGCACTGACATTGCACAGTATGTGGGCCTCTAGCATTTGGCCTACATTGAAATGTGACCGCCACTGCTGGGATCGAACCCGCGACCTTCAGGTCAGCACCCGAGCTCCGTAACCGCTTTACCACTGTTACGGACAGCTTATCTAAATGTGCTTCTTTCTAGGACTCCCTGATGAACATTTCATTTAGGCACTGTTTGGTATTCTTGTTCAAATATGTAAAGTTGATAGTTAGTACTTTCTTTCTTAGAATTCTTTTCTGTGCAAGCCGCTGCATGCATTTCTTTTCCATCATTGCCATGAGTATTATCTGTGCAATTGGATAGATTGATACATATGCACTGCATGCAACTTCACGTGGAGAAAGCTTCCCTTACTGGCCTGCCCTGCAGCTTTTATTTTAGCTAGGAATTAAATGATACCTTATGCTACATCTATACCAAATGAAATTATTGCACAGTGCTGATTTTCACTTGGTGATATTGGAAAAATTTTTAGGTGCACTTTTGGGCATAATACACATTGCTGAACACCACTTCAATTATGTATTCTTTCAGACCAAGTTTTTTTTGTCCCCAGAGGGTTAGTGTATTTTTTATTAGTTGATAACTGCTTTTACTCACATGATAAACATTCTTTGGTCATTTTAATTTTTTGTCAGAAACAATAGAATGTGATCACGAGGCCTCTTAAATTATGTAATGAAGGAATTGAAGATTGCTTGATTAGAGCAATGTGCACTAAATAATCCAACATTCTGTGCGTTATCACACACTGTATTCTATTAAGGGGAAAGCCTTAGATGCCTCACCAAACGCGAAAATTGGCCGTCAACGTCCCGCGGCGTTGGGCACAGCACGAGTGATGCAAAAAGTCATCATCACGTAATGACGTCACAGATCGCTAAAATTGGTGTTGCCATCATGACGTCGCAAATTTTGGCGTGACATAATGTCACATGATGCCGTCATCACATGACATCGTAGCTTGGTCAAAGGTGGGCCGATCATGGAGGTAGTGCAAAACCAGGTGAAGTTCCACCAATCCTGGATGCAGTGCAAAACCACGCCAAGTGCACAAAGGTTTCAGCAGAGCGCCGGGACAGGATCAACACATCGACTGAGAAGAAAAAAAAAAAAAAAAAAAGAAGATGGCTTTCGCCTTCCAGTCTTCTTAGATGAATGCATAAAGGATCCTATGAGTTTTTTATTTTTTGAATCTATATTCTATAATCTATAATCTATATTCCTAGATTTTTTTAAAATCTCTTTGTTGGTGACTCTTTTGTAATTATGTTTTCTACAAATTTTTGTGTTTCTTGCATCTCAGCTAATCGTGGCATGCCTAGGCTTTCTTGCAGTTGTGTGTGTGTTTTTCTTTTTTCTCCAATGCCTCCCCTTAAATTCAGTGCTTCAGGTGGGGTCTGCAAGGTATTTTGAAATAAACAAAGGAGGCCATCTGAAAGCCTCCATCTCTGAACAGACGCTTTAACAGTGAATGAAGGCAGTTTAAAGCTGTGATCTTTGTTAACGGGGCCAGCATATTGGCACCTCTTGTGATGCCATTGTCTAAATGCCAAGAAGCAAGGTCTCCTTGTGTACAGTTGTGGATGGATTGATACAGCTCTACGGGATGCAACTTCATGTAACTTGTAACCGGTTCTTAAATATCTGGCATCTGTTAGTTCAAAACTTAGACTGATGCTAGAGCGACAAAAATTTATGTTAACTATTTGCTTTTTGTACACAGTACCAGCAGTGCATAGTCTGTTTGCCTGATATTAAATTTGAAATTTTGTCATTGTGTCTGGTATGGGCAATTGGCACCATGGCATGCCACTTCTCTCTGGTATAAAATGGTATCTTAATTGAAATCTGAGAATGGAGCACATGTCCCAGTGCTGGGGCAGTGAGGCAGAAGAATTCTCATGATAAACTGGTTATGAGTTGCGCAATATCCTGGATTTGCGATCCGTTTCATTGATTTCGGTTGACAAGCTTGGAATGCTTTTCAAAATGATCCCAGCTCAACAGTTTTTCTTGATGAGCCATTGAAACATGCAGTAGGTGCTACCAATTTCAGACAGGTCATGCTGCAAAAAGAGCAGAGATGCTTGAGCTTCTGGGCTCCAAGTCTCTATATGGAATTCATCGCAACATGCAGGCAGCAGAAGTGTTGCCGCAGGAGTATTCTAGGGCAATCACTTTTGAAGAGTTTTATTTTTGTGAGAATGCCTGAGAACATGTTGGCATCTTTGGAGTGTTAATGCGCCAGGAATGCCGTCATCCCTAGATATTATCGCATCCGTCACTGATCTTGTGAAATCTCGCGAAGTGTTCACCTCTGCTTGTCTTCATGTCCTTTTTTGCCTATATCTTTTCTTTTTTTCTGTGCTGTCGGGTGACACATATTGACAAGCCAATCTTCATGTATGCACAATGGCTTTAGAGCACATTTCCTGCTGAAAGATGCGTTTGGTACCTTGCGCACAAGTGTAACTCGAGACCAATGCTGTCCATAGGAGATGCTGTATATCGCAGCATTAGAAACACGGGGCTTTTTCAGCAGCATGGCTGAGTCAATTAGTCCTAAATGCTACGGCAGAAAGGGACATGATAAAACATAACGGTAACAGTGAACACATGGTTATATGGTTTGTACTCATGAGCAATGTACTTTTCTTGTTCCTTTTTCAGCAATTCTAATTTTTATACCAACATGTGTTTGCTAGATGCATGTTCGATTCACTCTTATTCTCGTTTCACGAAATTGAAAAATACACGATTGGTTTGGACCCTTGCCCCCCATTTGGCATAGTAGAACAGAGTTTGTCAAATGTAGGTCTGTACTATATTGATTTATGTGGTACAAGCAGAGTACAGCAGCAGTTGGGTAACGCGTGCTATGTTGAACAGTTGTCAGCTTGTTTTTTCTCTGTTACGTTTTATTAGCGTCTGATCTTTTTCTCCCCATAATAAGATTGTTGGACGGTCATCTCAAGGCATGATGTATGCAACACTTAGCAACACAAAGTCTTGCGTCTCTTCTTCAATGATAAATGTGTTGTCAGTTCCATCTTATAAAAGAAAAACAATAATAAGCGTTGCAGACCTCCTTGTCGCTGTAATGACAAAACTGTGCCTAGTTTATGCACTTTGTGGAAGTATTTCATTTTACCCATTTTGGTTTTGTTTACTATGCGCTACTTTAGTTGGATGAGTGTGTTGAACAAACAAACAGCTTTATCGGTCAGTATTAGAATCATATTGAACGGCGCTCCAGACTGGACGAAGAGAAGACAGTAGAGTGATTCAGACAGGACTATGACAAGACGACAGACACAACGGTGTGTGTGTTGTGTTTGTTTGATAGATGTGGTGTGTTTCTGTCATCCTGTCAGAAGCACCGATCACCTCCATTGCAGTAATGTACCAACCATTCCAGTCCAGCACACTTTTTCAACAGGCATGTTCTACAGTGCTAGCTAACTGTCTGCGTGCAAGCAAACAATAATATCATGTGTTTGGCACTAGCACATACACCTACGAGTGCTGATGCTTGAAACGCAAAGCCGTTTATCTCGAGAGTTTTGTTTTGAAAGCACCTTTCACGGAGCTTGAAAATCTTGCATTTCTTGTGCAGTATGTGTAATTGTAAGGAGCTATTTATAATGCTTGTTGTCTCTCTGGCAGAATCGGTGGCCGTGGTGTGTCTGCTACTGCTGAGCACAATGTCAGTGTTAGATTCCTGGCTACTGCGGCCACATATTTTGGAGTTGCGGTGCAAGAACACTCGATTCGGGTGCACGTTAAAAAAAATCCTACGTGGCCAAAATTAGTTGAAGGTCCCCTACTGCAATGTTCCTCATAGTGTATGCATTCTTTCAGGTACGTGTGATTTAAAATTTTGAAAATGTGCTTATATTTTTGTTCTTCATTACATATGTTTAATTTTAAGCATCTGATAGAGATACCTAAGTACTTAGACAGTTGTCCTATTTGTAGTAATGTTTCAGGAAATAGGTGTGCCCACAACAGCTGCTACTCGGTGAATTGGTTTGATTTGGTGTAATAGAAGCAATTTTTTTTCCTCGAGCTAAGAGATAATGGCTTTCCCTTTTCTCTGCATAATAGGAACGATTATCTCCAATCTTTTTGATGGCGTCGTCAAGTTGAAAACGACCATACGTAGCATCGGTGTCGGCCTTGAAAATTCCCCAGCGCTGCATTGAAATTTCGTGATCTTGCTTCTCTTTGAAAACTGTTTGAACCCTGGTAGGCACCTATCTCGAGATGCATTTGCATGCACCTTTCTTTATACTTTTCTTCGGGTTCCTACGCAAAGCGTGAGTGTGTCGCACTACAGCCAACCAGCAATGTACGTAGGCAGCATAAAGTTCATTCCTTGTTTACCCATTGGAAAATGTCACGAAAAGTAGCAGCAGGTGGTGAGGCAGCTCGTACATACACACAAGTCTAACTGCCTTTCCGTGCTGGTCAGTGCAGTCGACCTTGGCAATCGAGGAAATCTTGCTATTTTATTCCTCGCTGTTTTGCTGGCGTCTTTCCAGTGATCTTTTCTTGCTGCTGACATTTCCCTTCGTTTGCATCTACTACCCTTTCCCTCAATGCATTGAGATAGCCGATTTCGGCTGCCACTTCTTCACGCGAGCTTTCGTTCTATCAGTGGCAAAGCAATCGAAATAATTTTTTCGCTCTATCTCTAAAGAAGTTAACCTAAATGTCATGTGCGAAAAAAAAAAGAAAAAAAAAACCAGTTGCTATATGCAATTGAATTTTTATAGAAACTCCGAGCACTAGCTGCAGTGTTACTTTCACGAAATATCAAACGAAACGTAAAAGCAGCAGCTTGTAGATGACGTGCGCTCTTTTTTTCTTTCTTTTAGTGAGTAAACATTGCTTTCTACAATCTGAGTCATACATTTCTCGTGCGTCTTTCCATGATCGAACGCTTGTTTGCTTTCCGATTTGAAAGTGCGATTGCCTTACAAGTTTGTCCTCAAACAACAAACAAAAAATGACGCGCGTTAACAATTTTTTAGATTATCGATACCCGTCGGCGAAGCGAACAGAAACTATGATAACAATCGCAATCTAACTTTATAAGCACACAACACACACGGCTGGTACGTATATGCCGATTGACAGGCTATTTAAAACGAATGCAGCGGAGTTAACCGGCTGATATTTGATCGATGGTGTGACATCGTACCGTTATGCATCGCACGCTAGCGGTGGGCGTTGCCAAGTGCGCGGAGTGTTGTAGGCGGTGTTGCGGCTCTAATACCTTGCGGATCCAACGCCTCATCTCTACGCGATTTGAGACTGTTCAGCTATGTAGAGCGAGCATTGATTCACTCCGGTATGCGAGTTTTAGTCATCAATTTTAGCGCATCGCTATCACGTGCGCGAATCGCGGCTCACTGACATTGAAAAGTCAGCTCAGCGGCAGTAGGTGCTCGCTGGCAATGGGTGATCCATCGCTTTGACAGTCCGCTCATGCAAACTCAGCACGATTTTGCTGGTTTCGTCCCAGAGCCGGATTTTTTACGAGTTGCAGCGCATTTGCGCGCGGAGCAATCGCTTGTGGTTCCCAGGCCTCATCTGTCTCTTCTGATCACAGGCGGCGATAATCAGATTATCGCGGTACCTGTTCCCAGATAATTAAGAACAATAACTACGATCGTTTACTATGTCGTCAGCGCACAGAGAACACCTGGCACACCTGAGAACGGCGTTGATCCACAGCTTTCGGCCTGCCTACCTGCCCACGCCCTCCTTCTACATCTACCTCGCCAGCCCTCGCGCTCACGACTGTCGCTCTCCGATGTAGAAATGAGTGCGGGCATTGATATCTAAATAATGTCACCGTAATCGCTTTGCTCCCATATTTTGCACCAATCGCAAATATTTATTGCATCTCGCGAGGACTACTTTGAATTTCGATATTACAAAAAATAGTTTTATATGATGGAAAGTCTTGTCCTTGTACATGCGTGCCTTGCATGTCGTCATGGCTTGTGAATCATCACAGGCCATCCAATGACGGTGACGCAGCGCATCGTCACGTGTGCGTTGCTTGTGAATCGTCCAATGAGGAAAGGCCGGGGTGACGTAGCGCGCAGTGATATCGAGCTCTTAGGCGAGGGTTATGTGGACCTGCTTTCAGTGACGACGTCGTTGTACTTTGACGTGGTTGCTACGTTTCTGCCAATTTGCCCACTCGGGTTGCGGCAAACTTGGTGACGAGAAATACGTAACTGGTAAGTGCTCTGCGTCGACCCTCGTACAATAACAGTCGGGCGTGATGTCTTTCGTGCGGTGGTGGCATTTTTCGATTGCCGGTTTAGAAATTAGCCCAGTTTTGGACCCCTGATTTTGGGAAACTGTGTGGACGATGTCTGGAACGGTATCGCTGCAAATATGGCAGGCTGCCAGGGCTGCAATCGCGCTGAATTTAGACGCGTGTGTATCCGTTAGGCCTAACTGTACATCGCGGCTGGTTCGATCGCGGAACTGCGAACCCGTGTGTTCCGGCTGGCGTTCTAACCTGCGTTTAATCGGGCACTTCGGTGGTGTCCGATTGCGTGAAGCTGCTCTGCCGGGTTAGCAGCGTCGGGTCTGTGGCTGTCCGCAATGGTGTGGCATGGACTTTACCGTTTTGTAGTCTTGTGTTTCAAGGTGCATCTGAAACCTTGTCGCCCGACGGTGCTGCATTCGATTTCTACATTGGCGACTTAAAACCGTTAGAGCGTGATATGGCGTCTGTGTGTTCTTTTTTCTTTTGATCGGACATCTGATCGTTACTAGTTTTTCTCGCTGTTTCTCGAACTTAACGTTGTAGATGTTCTGTGGTCATAGTTTGCGCGCGTCTTTAGCCTTTCTTTTCTGTGCGCTCGATATTAGTGCGTATTCGACCAGCTGACTCGCTTTCTGTAATGAAAATATACCGTATTATTCGCTGTGCGGCGCGTGTTATACGGAAGCGGCCGTGGTAGGTATTGCGCCGCGCTGCCGCGCACCTGGGCTCGCAGCGGCCTTGAGCCAAATAGTTTTGCAACGTGGCTGCGAGGTCGCCAGGCGCGTAGGCCATTTTGAGACTCTCACGTAGATTGACCTTAGTATCAGTTAAAAAGACGCCACATGAGACGTTCTGCGTCAGCAAAAGATCAGAAAACGGTTCGCATCGGCGCTTGCGTGTTATCGGCGCCTACGTCCATTCTTCAGTCCTGCGGTCGCGTTGAATATACATCGGCGCGTTACCGAAGCGACTAAACGTGCTGCGTTTTCCTTGTGTGGCAGTCGAAAACCCAGGGTAGCGACGTTAATAAACGATATTCGGCTGTCGCATATGGATGTTTTAGCGCGTATTCTGCCAACGTGGAGTCGATAAAAATGGCGCGTGCGTCATCGCATGACGTCAGTGTGGTTACGTCACGCACTTACGTAAACCGTTGTTCGGCTACATGGCCTCTGTCCACGCGGACGGGCGGAGCACCGCGGGACCTCACGAATCGATTATTAAACACTTGTTGTGAAATGTGTATATATGTATATATTGTTGGCCTGTTGTTTTGCCTTCACAGCATGTGTTTTTAGCTACACGGCACTAACTGCCCATGGGAAAGGAAGAATCAATTACTTGGTTAATATTTATTAACTAGGAAGTAATGTGTTAGAAATTGGATTCTGGCAAGACAAAACTTCTGAGATACTTTTTGCAGGCACGCTATTTTGGATGATTGCCATTTATGCTGATAGACTGCACATAGCAATTCAGCTGGAAAGCAGATATTAAAAATTCGTAAAGAGATAAGTTAAAACCACTTAATGCTTTGGATAGGCTGCCAAGCAGAAGCAGTGCTCTTTCGTAGACTATCCTGCAATCTGTTCATGGCATTCAAGAAAGTTCTATTTTTGTAATCCACCTCTCTAAGCGAGGTCTACCGCAAAGGCTAACTTCGGATGTGTGGAAGAGCAGTATTTTTTTCTTTATGCCGAAACCAGTGAAATGTGTATTCGTGCAAACATGTTGACCAAGCAAGCATGGTCACAACCATTGTGAAATAGTGGTTCAAGGTGGCAGTGTGCTCAAAAGCGTGTTGCCAGTGTTCTTGCTGTCACGAAAAGGGTGCGTGATATGAGCACTTGCAAGATGGTAAAGCCTTTGAAACTCTTCATTCATGTAATGCAAGCATTTAATAGTCGAGTGTTTTTTATAATGGAAATAAAGATTTTGTAGACTTGGCTCCTTTGCATTCATTTCAAGTTTTTCCAAAGGGTCAACAACAGCCAATACTGTCGGTTTAATTGAAAGCAAGACAGTGTTTTTTTTTTCGTAACAGCTTAAGAGTGCAAGAAAAGGCCCTCTTACAGACATCCAAGGATCCTGATTTTGTGTGCATGCATGTGTGTGTCATGCAGTTTCCTAGATGGATTAACAACTAGAACATATACAGGTTCCTCGAAGGCTGCATTGTATTGCAGAGTACATGAAGTTTGGGGAAGGTGCATAAATCTGGCTATACTGATAGCATGCCTGTGCAGTTAATTTCTTTCTCAGTAGACCCTTTACATAATCCGCAAGTGCTCTTCCCTGCGCTGCATATTCGCCCAACTAATGGCGGCACCTGTCTTGCTTCAAGTGGAGACGAGGCCCTGGTTGGATGTGCTGGGGCTTCTCTATTATGCGAGTCTATATCGGGAGCAGAGTCTACATTTTCAGTGTCGTAGCACAAGCAAACTGTGCGTGAACTAGCTGCCATTAGTTAGGCTAACTGCATTGCTGAAAAGCTAGCTTCACGATTGTGAAAAGGGTCTATTGCACTCGTCCAACGGATAGAACTAGTAAAGCTTTTGTTTGTAAACTACTGATGCTTCCTAGTGCTGGTATTGTATGCACTTATAATGCTCTTCATTGTTTTCATCTCTGCGTAATCGTCATCCAAGTTCTTGGCAGGTGCCTGCTGGTAGCCAATATTTCAGTAGTTAGTTGGTGGGTGTTGCTTGTGGCACGAATGCAGGTTTAGCTGAAAACAGGACCTGGGTAAAATGTATAGATTGAGGAGTCCCTCCATTGTTTGAAATGACAGAAGCACACTGAACTCGTTTATTTGGTCAGGTTCTGGAGAGCAGCCACCCATAACTCGGGCGATGATAGTTATGGACAAAGGCTCATCGGAAGCACTTGCAATATATACAGGGAAGATTGTGTTGAGTTTGCAGATATTGCAAGAAAAGCCAGGCAAACTGTCCAAAATTCATGCTGCACTCTTCATTCAACACACTGTAGCCACTCGTGTACAATATGGCAGAGACACCATTATAGTAAATCACTTGGTGCAAACGTTTACTGAGGTTCTTGTGAGACCTCGTGTTGGCTGTAAAGATAGCTCCTGCATTGAACAAAGCCAGGTTATTAATAATTAAATGGAATTAAATTAGAGCAATAAATAAAACATCCTAATTTTGCTTGGCAATATGGGGCAGAGCGTGTCGGTTCGGGAAGTGTGGATAAAGAAGGAAAATTGGAAATTAATACTTCAGCTGTTTATTGTGGCAAAACTAAAGAACCTTCTCACGTTCCCAAAATTCTTCTTTGGTTTGTGGCATGTCCTTGAGTAATGTAAAAATATTCAATATCAGGGAGCACACATATAGCATGCTCCCTGGCCAAGTATCTCCAAAATTTCTGGTGTTTGCTATAGTAAAGGGGTTTCGCTGGTTTGTTCCAGATTCTACAGTGTTGTTTTGCAGATGTAAGCATTGGTTGTGCTGTAGTAGCATATTGTGCTGTGGCCTCATCAAAAGTGTGCCTGGTGTCCTTGCACAGCTTGCTGCACTCCTCTGCGGCTGCTGCTACTACTACTCGAAAGTTCAGCGGGCATTCTGAGTGGGGCTCGGTCGTAGCAATGGTTGCCGGGGGTGGTTGGTGGTGTGCGCCCGCTGAGGCTGCCGGGTGGCGTGTGCTGTGTTGTCGTGGCTGGCCAGCGCTGACCCCGCTTGCATGGCCATGTAGATGGAAGTGCTCATGGAAGAAGGAGCGACCGTGGTGACCAGCAGTGCGCCCGTATCGCGTGCCTCCAGCACGACCACGGCAGCACGCTCCAGCCCGGCTCCCAGCGCGGTAGTGGTCACCTCTGCCCAGGGGCGCACCAACGGCACTGTGGTGTTTGCCTCGCCGGCACAGGTCAAGCAGCTCAATGTGAGTTGGTTCTGCACTGTGGCTGCCACGAGACACCTGGAAAAAAAGTTTCTGTTGCATCATGCTTTGCCTGCACTCCTCTGCTTTTCACACTGCATTGTGCAACTTGCAACTGATAACTACACCCGGAGGCAGCTGCACGAAGACTCGATGCAGCCTTGTGTAAAATAACACTTGCATAGTTCGATGAAGGCAGCCAATGAAAGTTGCAATTGCAAGGTTGTTCAGTGTTCCCGAACACTGGAATTGTCTTAACCGCAGAGCATTGGTGTCTCCTCGTCATGTTGCACTCGTACCTGCTTTCAAGCCTTGTTTCATGGCTTTTTGCACGAACCATGCAGTGAACCAACTTACAAAGCATGTATTTGCAAGCTTTCACATGCTGTGCATGACTAACGGCGAAGCCAAGCACGTCACCAACAATGCAGCAAGCGTGAAGTGCAGCCTGTGCTAGCAGGGTTGCAACAACACTTCTTTGTGTATTACTCTGCGTGCGCTCATGATCAGCACTTTGCACTTACACTACTGGACAAAGCAGGCATTTATTGCAGTGCAGATGCCTTTTTATGGCATTCTTCACAATGCCTGTGCTGCTTTTTCTGGGCACCTTGCTAAAGAAAGGGATTGTCTTTTGTCAGGTGTGAGTGCAAAAATAACATTCGCACTCCGCTTTCTTTTTTCTCCTTTGAATTGAAGTTCTGTTTCGTGTACATTGGTTTTACATTATCATTGTTTTATGGACACATTGCTCTTACATACACACACTGTGACTGAAGCAGGAAATGCGAAAAAAATATCTTTCTCTTTGCAATTCTGAACTCAGTCTCTTTGTATAAATTAGTCATTGTTGAATGATGTGGAAGTTGTCACGCAAGTAAAGTTTGATGAAGTCTTCCGGCGTTTCAATTACAGATGAAGATTCTCAGTTTGGAAACCAGGCACTCTGCCATTACTCGGTCATGTCCCAATAGAGTTCCAAATTTTCATTGATATTGTTGCATTGTAGCATTTTCAGTTCGTTTTACATATTTACTGTTAACATTGTTAGCAACTTCCTTTGTCATTAGTAGCACCACGCATTTCAAGTCTACAGATGTGGACACGAGGGCAGTCTCTTTTAAGGGGCTGTGAAACACAAGTTTGGCTGGGAAACTCCTTATAGTGCATACAACAGCACAATTCATTATTTGTTGAGGTCAAGAGCCTTTGCATAGGCACATTTCTCTGCACCGAAACCTTCCTAGGGAGACAATAGCGCCGCACACTAACCTACAAGGCTCCTCCCGAAGTGCCGATTTGAGCCACCCGTTTCTTCGATATCACCTCGGGTGCTCGGCACGATCTTGTTTCAAACACAATGAACATACAGATGGCACCCATCTATCATGAGCATGCAGGTGTTGTGGAGGTGGTTGAAACCCCTGCAGTGTGCGCATGTTCTTTCTGGTTGCAAGGTGCATTTCATTCCTTTCTGACTTTTGTTCAGCTGTAGACACCCTACTTTTGAGAGCTACGCACTACATCTTTGTCTTTGCTGGTCTGTACATTCTCTATTCTTTTCCTCTCTCTCCCTCTCTCTCTCTTTTTTCCTGTTCAGCTTTCCACGATGGCAAGTATAGACCACGTTTCATTTTTGTGTATGCATGCCGCCATCTTGGAAACTTGCCCTTGCATGCGAGTACATCGTTCATGATATTGAAGTGCCAAGAGTGTTTGCATGATCAATGTTGTGATTGAATGTGTGTGAAATACCGAACGTGATGTCTGTGCCAACGATTTGCAGCCTGCAGACTGGCTGTAACGTGGCACATCTCGCCGTTTTGGCTAAATGTCGTCGTTTTAACAATGGCGGTGCACATTTGGCACCGTTGCCGAAGGAACCTGCTTTGTCGTAAGCCCAGTGTGGTGGCACGCTCATAAATTGATTTATGGCCAATGTTGCCAATGCATTTGTGCGGCAGCTGGGAGTTGGCTTTCTCTTATTGTTCAATTCATAAGCTTGCGTGAATGTGCATGAAGGGATTTCTTTAGTCGTTTTCTTTTCTAGCTCTAGCTGAAAGGTCACAGTTGTTTTATGTCTCTATTAAAACACAGCTGCACTCAGCTTCAGAATGGGGTTAAGCAATGCTTAAGATTTTTTTTGGTGGCATTATACTCTATAAATATTCCGTATGAGGCATTGGCATAGTGACCTAGCAGCTCCTACTTCGTTGTCTTTTTTGTAAACCAGCAGTCGGATTTAGATAGCGTTGCGCAGCTGTGCTACCAGCCCGATCTAACCGGCCTCAAGGAGCATTCACAATATTCTTCATTTATTTCCTTCTTTATCTTAAACCTTTTCTGGAGGTGATTACAACATTCGAAAGGACAAAGCAATGCTAGGACAACTATATAAAAGATTCGATGGGAAACGTACAATGCCTTGTCATTATTAAAAGAGCCCATCAAACGCTCAATTAGAATAGAATTACCTTGCTCTTACACTAGATTGCCTTGTGGATTTCCTGTAGCAAAGATCTTTAATTCTTGAAGTATATGTGGAGGTACAGGTAGTGATCTCAAGCTCCAAGCAGGGGGAATGGCAAGGGGGCAATGCCCTGCCGAAAAGTTGGTCTCACGTCTTCGACATTATCACTCAGTGCACCTAAGCCCACCTCGCTCGCAATGCTCTATGCCAGATGGAAGCTCATTTCACTTTGAACTAGCGTCAAGAAATTTGTCACACATATGTTAAAAATTCCACAGATGAGCCTTAATTCTGCATACATGTCATAGGATGAATTCTAATTTCATTCCTTAGGCATTGGCTGTGTTCCTTATTAGTGAACGACTCGAGTACTGTGCTGTTCGTCACAGCAAATGGCTTTTTGCCTCTTGTCTTGGTGCACACTGGCCTTTGTTCATTAAATTACCGGCATTCTTGATGTACAACACGTAGGTTCTGACATCCTATGTGATTCTTTGTACAGGTAGATTACCTGAAGTGATGTTCTCCCGCCATCAAGTAGAGCTTTTTAACCTAACATTCAGCTCAAGCACAAGATTTTTGTGCCGATTCTCCATTGTCAGACTGTATTACTGAAGAAAAAAAAGTGAAGTT
>NC_051178.1:157179649-157224461 GCF_013339695.2 Rhipicephalus sanguineus | reverse complement strand
TCCAGAACGGCGCCCGTGAAACGCAAGTTCGCAAAATTCACTGACGCACCGTACGCGTAGTCGGCGGTCATGACGCGCCCGAAGTCGTCACCTGGTACCAAGGCCCGTAAGGAACATTGCACGGCGGTGCTTTACTTGACGTCGTTTCAAGCACCGGTCATCATTTTATCGCTACGAGCGGGACAATGTTTAGTTCGACTTCCGAATGACGATTTATCGAGAACAAAGCGCGAAGTACACACAGTACACATTCTGCAAGAGACAACGCTGCACTGGCTGCACCGCTGCACGAAGAAACATTTCTCCACCCGTCGACATGTTAGCGATACCGATGGCACTTGTGCCTTTGCAGAAGGCAGCCGCTACTTTGGCGAGAAATGCGAAAAAAAGCATAGCCTCTGAGATTAGCGTTTTAAAACCGAAAACACTAAAAATACGTCACGAGGTTGCGGATCTCGAAGGCCATGCTTTGCGGGCCCGCATGCCATCGTGCGCGAAGAGACAATGAAGGGAATGCAAACATTACAACAAGACTGCGAAGTCACTTCGAATTCTCATTTTGGTGCCCTCGGGAATCAGCCTCTTTGAAAAACACTAGCCCATGCGTCAAAACCTGCGGACCGCGCGTCAAATATACCGGTGAACTGACAAGCGTTGCGCAACGAACTAGAGCAACGCACTTTCGTCACCTGCGCGCGACGAGGGATTGGAACTTATAAGAACGCGGCCGAAAAATGATCAATAGTTGTTAGGAAAAATGCACTTTCTGGGCTTCGGCGCGGGGCAGCGTTCGATATAGCGGATGTTTCGCTGTGCGGGAGTTCGATATACGTGCACACCAACCCCATACTTTTGCATGGGAAATTCAAGGGGATTTCTCAACTGTTCGATATAGCCAATAATTCGATATATCCGAGTTCGATATACCCGGGATCGACTGTATTACTGTGCATATTTTCAGTGCATCAAATGGGTGCGTTCGAAATTTTCCCAGCAGAAGACTGCAGGTGTGTGCATGTACATTTAATACCCATCACACGGGCACCCCCGAATGAACTCCCTCATCTTCAAGCCATGGAAGATGCAGTCCGTGTTACGCCAAGGAAGTTAAACACAGCTTTTCACAAAGGGAGTTCAGCAAACATTAGCGGCAGAATGGAGCACTCTCGTTCCCAGTAATCTGTAGTTACAGAAAAAGCAGCAAACACAAAGCACGAGCCCACAATAAAACTGGAATTCATACGGCGGACACAGAGGCAGTCACATTCAAATGTCATCAGCATCATTATGTCACGCTTTCGGGCAAGCTTGTACATTTTCATGTGCTGCAAGTGTTGGTGCATAAGCAAATACAGTAAAAGCTCGTTAATTCGGATTTCTAGGGACCGGAAAAAATGTCCGAATTAACCGAATGTCCGAATTATCGAATGGTCGAAATAAACACAATAAATGCACTAGTTTTTTCAACATACCTTTACTTAACAAAGTAATCGCGGATGCTTGTCTGTTTTCGAGCAGATATTCGCGCGGACACAATTTTTCTGAGCCCTTCAAGGTGCTCAGCAGCTCGCATGATGTCTGCAGTGTCCGCAAGTTTCACCCGTCATCCACGCTTTTCGGTTGGCACGGTAATCCACAGGAAGATTGTTGATGTTCTTAAAGCAGCGTGGCTTTTGAACCTTCCGATAACGAGAAGCAGCAAGCGCTCTGTTCCCGTCACGTTGGTGGCTAAAAGTACGGTTACTCGTTCCTTGCTTCTTTGCCGCCGATACAAGGATCCCCTTTCATCACTCTTCTTCACTTCTTGTCGGGAGAGCCCATTATTCAGAGCACGCAAAATTTCTACTTTGGTGGTGAAGTCCTTGGCCTCGTACTTGGGCTGCTTCGCCGGCTTTGCCATCGGCGTGGAGTGCGGTCACACGAGAAGTCAGCACAAAAGCACCAGCAACGATCAAGCTAAAGGAGCCGTAGTGAAACGTTCCTCGATAAATCGGCGATCACGATGCAGCACACCAACGGGAACAAAGCAACAAAACCCACACGCGAAAAAAAGGCGTTCAAGCAGTCTCAATCCAAGCCAAGTCGATAATTGATGTCCATGGCGATGCTGCGTTTGAGCTTCACTTTTGTTCCGAATTGTTCTTTTTTCGTTTTCGAGCCTCGCCAGCGGCCCGAAAGTCGCCGAATTATCAGATTTGCGGTCAAATCTGTCCGAAATAACGAGCGCCCAGTCTCATAGAGTGATGCGTATATTTACAGGGACCAGATGACGTGTCCGAATTAACCGATTTTCCGAATTAACGAGAGTCGAATTAACGAGCTTTTACTGTATCCCACGCACGCTCTTGCTTTGCAAAGTGAACAGTAATGCAGCTTCTGCAGAGTATGTGAAGTCTCTGTAGAAGACCTATCATGCAATTGCGACGGGCAATGGTGATTAAACTTGCAATGATAAGCTGCATCGATCCACTACCAACAACTGCAATATTATGCGCTCATCACAGTGCGGCAAGATTTTGAGCACTTTTCTCTTTCTCTAAAAGACAGCTAATACATTTTGGTGCAGGCGCAGTGCAAATTATGCACTTTTGCAAGTTTGAGCAACCATCACTACGTCGTTACACACACTCAACCATCGCAAATGGAAATTTAAGAGAAATGCTCGAGAGTTGCTGAAGGTAAGATGTAAACACAGTGGTAAACATGCGTACTGCAGTGCACTGTCGATGTCAATGCGACTGACCAGTCTGAAAAACAAATGCACACATACAAGGCAGCCATGACCTGTTTTCGACCACAAAGCACAGCCCTTCGGATGTGAGGGCACCGTCGCTGAGGTGTCAACTCATTACAAGAGTAATCGGAGGATGATAATGATTAGCAAATCGTGCCAGCTGTCACTTAGCGGGGAAAGCGATTGCCAGTGCGAGGGCTGGCCACAGCAACAGGCAGCTTTAATTATCCATGCAGCACCTCATTTGCGCCAGAATTTACGAGCTACTATTTTTAACAGGTCTACCGAGCTTGGCCAGACTGTGCGACTTAGAATGAACTGTCGAAAACACAATTAATGAGGAGGGAATTAATGAGCTTTTACAGAATCTTGGCAATGCCATGAAAAGCTTAGCCTCATTTACAGGACCCAGAGTCATTGTCTGCTTACGTGTATGATGTTGCAAGCAGCCTGGCACAAGTGATCTGGACATAAAAACAGGCACGGTGACATGCTGGAGAGCAGAAATCATGAGAGCTGCCTACCTGTACAGAGGTGATGGAACCTTTCTTGGTGGTGGTGATACGTTCCTGCATGGTACCCATGTCAGTGGCCAGCGTAGGTTGGTAACCCACAGCCGAGGGGATACGACCCAACAGGGCAGACACCTCAGAACCGGCTTGGGTAAACCTGCACATCGGTAATATGGCCATAGGGGAGTTAACGACTGACCTTTGAAAATAGCATGGCAACAAACTAATTAATGACTTGAGAGATGTGTCAGCTGTATGATCCATTCAGCGGTGTCAAGGACATCCACACAATACGATTCGATTGACAACGCAAGTCTGTCGGGTACCCTATTTCTAGTGACGACCAAAGAGTACCTCCCATAAACTTGCCAGACTGAATGAGTCAATATGCATGACAAAAGTGCACAAAAAAATTTTTAAGGGGGGAAGAGGCACTTTGACATAAAGCATCTTTTTATTTAAGTTAGGATGATGAAAACTTCGGTGATCATGTATTTACATGTGTAAATATCAAATATGAACTCAGTTTTTATGTAGCCATTACGACTATTTTTTTAATTAATCATTAATTAAAATTTCGTTTAATCACCTTTTTACTAAATTGGCTGCTCGGATCCTGCTGAATTAAATGTCATTGCATTCTACAGTTATCAAAGAGTGCAAAAAGGAAATTTTATGGTTCTAGCTTTCCTACAACAAAAGTTATGAAGCTTCAAAGTTCGCCATTCGATTACCGAGAAAATATATTTTTGTTATTTTCTCTCTTGTAAAAATTTACGCTTTTCTATAGTAACATATGACACTTTGTTGCACTCACTAAACATCCAGCTTTTCAGTAATACAATAATGATCAAAATCGAGTGTACCAAAGCTGAGAAACGCTCGTTAAAAGAATGAAAGGTGGCCAAAAAATTGAAACTGAGAAAAAAGCAAAAAACAAAACTCTGTATCTGCAAGGAGCGCTACACAAGTAAAAATGCTTTACTTTGCAAATAAATGCCTTAGAAGACACCAGGAGAGTAGTTTATCGCAGTTTCCAATCGAAACGGCCCCATTGCATGTCCTTTCATGCAGTTTGTTGATTGCGGAGAAGTCAACGATCCCGTAGTTAGCCGCCGACGGGTCAGAGCCCTCGCACGCTGTTGCGAGCGTCCGCAGCTTGCGCTCGCTAGCGGAAGTTGCCAATAAGCTGGAGATCTTATCTTCAGTCTGTATCTGCTGTTGCGCACGATCGGCGCCAGTCAAGAACGTCGTGTCGATCCTTCTACCACGCTGCCTATCACCGACGTCGTCGCGGCGGCCGCCGACACAGGTGAAGTCGGCATTTCGACCGATGAATCGCGTTCCGCCGCCACGCCGTCCTTCGCTGGATGCGATGCACCCGAGCCGTGATCTCGCTTTTTTTTTTTTAATTTATGAGCGCTGCGCAACTTTCGATTCGGCTTCGCCACGATCAAAGTTCCAAAACGCGGCCGAGAGCGTAGGCCTAATTCACTCCCGGCGGCTGCGGCGCACTTCGTCTAGCTCGCATGGCGCCGTGCCAGTAAGCCGCCGCAACGTGCAGTCTTTGTTGAGGATGATCAAAAACGCCTGCTCCAATTTCTTGCCAGCTTGCGCGGGTTAGAACTTTACGGACGTAAATCGACGAGAACAACACAGTTATACTACGGCGACATCCACTTGCCGCTTTGCGTGCGCTGCAGCAGACAGCGCGGGAGGCCCGACGAATCGGAAGGCGTTATTTAGTCACGTCGGCTCACTGTGCCAACAGGCTCACGCGGAGGGACCTTTTTTTGGCGCGGATTTTCTACGTGAATTCTGAGTGGACAGAAACAAGGGCGGCGGGATATTCAAGAAAAAGCGCGGCTCTTTCGAATGCGACCAAGATGGCTGCCGTAGGGAACGTAGAGCGGCAACGGCGCGGTGCTGAATAAGGCCGTTTTTTACGCGTTCATCGCTAAAAATTTAGCTCGCTGATGGCACATAGAATGCTGTCACGGCTAAAATGCTGATCTAAGACGCATGAAAATTGGCGAGGTTATGCATCAGTAGCGGTAGAATCCAAATAAAACATTTTCAAAAATTCGATTTTTTTTCTGATTTTCGGTCTCAAAGACCCGCTTCCCCCCTTAAGAAGCAAAGCTCTTCAAAGAGTACAGTAGACTTCTCTTAACTCGACTCCAGTTTTTGGTTAAGGGGGGACACTGCTCTTAAAACTTTTTTCTCATTTCTTGATGATAGTTGGTGAGTTCATGTATATTTGTGCGCTGATTTCAAATATGCAATTACTTTTCTAGTATAACCAGTAGTTCCTAAAATACAAAATATTTCATGTGCCTTTTGGGGAGGCAGATTTTTTTTCAACCAAAGAGAGTTACAAAGTAAATCGGCATATCACAATAACCTGTAATCAGAACTGAGTGCAACGAAACAAGAACAGATGTTCTAAGCCCATTAGAACAAAAGTTACAATATGTTGAACATTCACAAGTGCGTCAATTTCAAGCTGCGATTTCTTTCGTGAATGTTCAGCATACCATAACTTTTCTTATAATGGGCTTAGAACATCAGTTTTTGTTTCATTGCACTCAGTTCTGATTACAAGTCATTGTGATATGCTGATTTACTTTGTAACTCTCTGTTAAAAAAAAATCTTCCTCCCCAAAAGGCACATGAAATATATTGTATTTTAAAAACTACCGGTTATACTAGAAAAATAATCGCATATTTGAAATCAGCACACAAATATACATAAACTCACCAAGTATCATCAAAATCGATCAAGATTTGAGAAAAAAATTTTCAGAGCAGTGTCCCCCCTTAATTCGATCTCAATGGAAGGTTCCGACCAGCACCCACAAGTTTCCACCAGACCAAACTTTTGTCATTTCGACCCTGAAATCGGCCTACGCCAGATAACACAAACTTGCTGATTAGCTTACAGACGCCCGACCCCTACAGTGACCTCAGGGGGATGGTTCCAACAGCAGCTGCTTTAGCTTATGCAGCACTTAGGGTACCAAGAAAGCACCAAGAAGCTCGCACGTGCATGCCATTACAGTAAGCTGAAAAGTGTAGCAACCTGAAAATGTTGTCAATGAAGAGCAGCACATCTTGTCCTTCCTGGTCACGGAAGTACTCGGCCACAGAGAGACCAGTCAGGGCGACACGGGCACGGGCGCCAGGAGGCTCGTTCATCTGACCGTACACGAGGGATACCTGGAACAAGAGGAGCATTTAAAGACTGTTTCCAGAAGCTTCTGCATAAAAGAAAAAAAAAAGGAGGAGGGGGGGTCATCAATAACATTTCATGACATTGACAAGGCTTTTTCAAGGATTGCCTTTGCCTAACAGCTCGAAAGCAAAACATGGACTTGCGCAACAACTCAACAAGCAAACGTGTGCTTGATGAGCAAAGATGTCCCCAAAATGCTTTTTATCACAAACTGCCACCAACAAAAAGATCCATACCACAATGACATCAGAACGTACAGGCTTGAACCTTGGCTTGCACGTACCTCACGGTTAATAAGATTCACGAAACTAAGGAGAGAGCTTATTCTATAATTTTTAAACACCTTAAAACTGTTTTAAAGGGTTTCGAGGACCACAAAACCTCCATAAAGTACACTGCTCATGGAACACTGGCTGCTCGTCAATGCCTTCAAAAAGCTTTTGAGTCTACAAAGAACTGGCTTGAAGAATAGAACACAGACTTATTCAACAACTCAACAAGCAAACATTTCCTTGTTAAGCAAATATGTCTCCAAAAGACTCCCGCAGAAACTGCCACTACCAACCACCAGATCTGTATCACAATGACATCAGATCGTACTGGCTTGAATCTTGACTTGAGTGTACCTCACGGTTAATAATATTCACTAAACTAAGTAGAGAGCTCATTCAACAATTAAGTGCCTTAAAAAAACTGCTTAGTTGATCCGCTGCTTCTGTTCTAATCACAATAGGCAAAGTGCAAACTTCATGCTTCAAAAATGGACAGCTATCCCTAGGGTAAGACTAGCCGGTGAATAGGTCATGCTGGATTGCAGACCACCTTCGCTCTCACTTTACTACCCTTGCTGCCGCATAGGTAGTAAAGTGAGAGCGAAGCAAACCATTGACCTTAGCTGTCAAGCAGTCTACTGTGCACCAGACGTCGCACTGGTGCCGTTTTACTTTAAAGAACGGAGACTGACCAGTATGAAATCTGAAGGCCAGCTTAATAGTCCACATGAAGAGCATGCAGGCAATACCTTGGAGTTCTTGTCCTTCAGACTGATGACACCACCTTCAATCATCTCGTGGTACAGATCGTTGCCCTCACGGGTACGCTCGCCGACACCGGCAAACACGGAGTAACCACCGTGTGCCTTGGCCACGTTGTTGATCAGCTCCATAATGAGCACAGTCTTGCCGACACCAGCACCACCGAAAAGCCCGATCTTGCCTCCCTTAGAGTATGGTGCCAGCAGGTCTACAACCTGAAGAAAAGACAGCAAGCAACAAGATCAAAACGTGTTGATATCCATGCAAACCCAGACAGTGCACAATTGATTGTCTTGGAATTACACTTGCACTTCCTAAGTGTAACAAAAATGCATTTCAGCAGAGATGGAAGCGCTGGAGGATGCTTCCTTTGCTACAGCCTACAACAGGGGTTACCTAGCTCAAGTGCCTGCAGCAACAAGCCAGCATGTAGTAGTGTAAACTCCAGGCTAATTTTTACTACCAGCGCTTCTTTCACATGTGCCTAAGTATATATATACTTGCATGGATATTTTGCATATGAAAAAGGAACACTGAAAATACAGACAAGTACAAACTTGTCTGCGAACGACACGCTGCTATTTAAATATGTACACTCAAACCTCATTATAACAAAGTCACATCTGCAACGAAAATAACTTCGTTATATCCAAAAATTCGTTATAAACGTTTATTTATAACACTGTATGACAAGACTATTCTTCATTTACTTCGTTACAGCCAATAATTCGTTATATCCGTGTTCGTTATATTGAGGTTTGAGTGTATTCATGTATGGTGGTTAGAGTATGTTTTTGTCAGTGAGTTAGAACACCACATCACATTCCTATTGGATAAACATTCAAATGGAAGCTAGTTTTTCAACATCTTGGCGACACACTCGGCCTTCATTTTGTGAGAATCCCAAGCGCAAAGTAACCAGCCCTCACCAATGAAGTGCTTCACATAACTGTACGGTTTATGTTCTGTTTGAGAAACTAGTTTTCCAAAGTTGGTCCTTGAAAGATGCTAGCCTTTGCGTGAGACACCTACACCACCACCAAGGGATGGTACATGAAATACTAAAAGCGCACTTAGGTTTGCAGATGCCATCTATTAACCTAACCTGGGCCTTGGTACTGTCTTTCTTTTTTATCTGGGGTTTAACGTCACGAAACCACGATATGATTATGAGAGACGCCGTAGTAGAGGGCTCTGGAAATTTCGACCACCTGGGGTTCTTTAACGTGCACCTAAAGCTAAGTACACGGGCCGCAAACATTTTCGCCTCCATCGAAAATGCAGCCGCCGCGGTCGGGATTCGATCCCGTGACCTTCGAGTCAGCAGTCGAGCGCCATAACCACTAGACCACCGTGGCGGGGCGGGCCTTGGTACTGTCAACCATGGCTTATGTCTGCCACTGTTATATGCTTTAGTGGGGGGGGGTGAGGGCTAGTCAAGCTTCTTTAAAGAAAAGTAGCCAAAATGTTGGAGACTCTTGAGACGTAATGCCCAGTAAGCGGGACACACGCCACTCTGGCCTTCATCGCATTTGCTTTCGCAGGGGTTATCACAGCTAGGATCGAGCAAAGGCTCGCCCTGCTCTCATTTAGCACCCCTGCTCCTATGTTGGCGCTCCACTTGTTTCCACTCACCAGAATCGAGCATCTGTGTAACGCACTGCATGACCAATGGCAGCACAGTCTTTCCTCACTCCGTAGTTATCAATACACTCCTCCGATGGTTATGGATATTTTAAAAATTTCGTATGCAAAAACCAACTAGCCACCAACATTTCAGCTTTTCTGCCAACATGTGCGCCATCTTTAGTATGCCTGAGAATGCTATTATGCACTACCTTGATGCCTGTGACGAGGATCTCCTGCTCGACACTCATCTCAACAAACTCTGGCGCCTCCTGATGGATGGAAAGGAACTTGTCCGAGGGAATGGGGCCCCGCTCGTCGATGGGCTCGCCAATAACGTTCATGATGCGACCCAGCGTCTCAGGTCCGACTGGGATCTTGATGGGAGACTGGGTGTCCTTCACCTTCTGGCCTCGCACCAGACCCTCCGTACCGTCCATGGCAATGGTGCGCACTGTGTTTTCACCTGAGGAGGAAACAACCGCCAGTGCTCAGGGACACTAAACTGGAACAATGAATTGGTTTAGGTTGATAAATTGTACTCAGAGAACTCCGATGTCTTTAATTTCACCATCATAGGTTTATTAACAGAGGGAGAAAATCAAGGTCAGAGTTTCAGTTTCAAATTTCGCCCCAAAATCTCCACACGTGACGTCACGGATTTCAAAGCGTATTTTTCGGTGTTTCGGCGACATTGGCTCACCGAAGTTTCCTGAACTCTGGTATGTTAAGTCTGTGAACCCCCCCCCCCCTAAGAGCACAATGTAGTTCATTTTTACTGATTACGAACTACGTAGGACCTAGAAGACGCCGTCAAAATCTATGCCGTCACACTCTTCGGTGCAGGAATTTCAAGGTGGCGTTGTCAATCGCAGTTTCGTTTTGCACATTTTCTCGCTTATCAAGCTTCTTCTTGCGGCAAGTGTCGTGATTTTGGAATTGTGAAAGAGTAATTTACTAACACAAGAAAGTCGTTTTTCTCTTTAGTGTCCCTTTAACGAAAATCACGTGCACGATACGATTTACGCAGACTAAAGGACACACTCACCCAAGTGCTGCGCCACCTCAAGGACAAGTCGCGGCTTGCGACCTTCAACCTCGAGAGCGTTGAGGATAGGTGGCAAGTTGTCATCGAACTGCACGTCCACGACGGCACCAATGACAGCCACAATGTGTCCGTTGCCTGCCTTGGCGCTTGCTTGAGCTGCTGCATGTCTTCTGTTTACGGGATCTGAATTCAATGAAAATTCCAAATCTTATGTAATGACATATCCATAGTTCTTCATATGCTCCCACTTTCTTACTGCTATGAAGTTCAACACAAGTTGTTTCTTAATGTCACTGGCTCAGCTGCAAAGCAGGTGGAACATTCATTCTGCAAGATGCTGTATAGAGTACTTCTTGCGGCAGTTAATAATTGAAACTGTCAAGTCTTTGAATTGAAAATTGAAACAGTTGAAGTTTAGCGTTTGTCCTGTGAGGTTCTGCGAACAATTAAAAGATTCATGCACATTACTCAGCAATTTTCAAGTCTCGCAAGCTTTGTACACCTGTCTCGTTTCTTTCCTGCTCTTTCGTACATCCTCATAACCACTTTGAGCATCATAACACTTGAAAATGTGTCCCCAATTCCTGAAATTTTCACAATCTAGTATGAAAGCTGACACATAATGCCAAATATAATGAACACACTTGCCACAATCATCGCACTGCTTACCTCCAAAGGAGTTGTCATTTGAATTACCACTTTGCATACTGCAGATTTTGAAGTTTAGCATGCTCCTTAGAAGTGAATTTTCTGTCATGAATTAATGTTATTTACGGTTGAAATCGAAGTAAGAAGCTGCTCTGATATTGTAGCTGCACTAGTCAACAGTCCTGAAGCAGTAATACCAATGCAGTGATACGCTACTTGTAGGAGAGATTAAAGAATGATAAAAGTTATTTTCAATGAAAGTATCTCAATATGCTTGGTAGGTGGCGGTGGTATCGCAGAAGTTGCCATTTGCTTTCAAGTGCATGACGATGCGTTCATTTTGTCTATGCTGCATTTGTAGGCAGCCCAGTAGATGGAAGGTGAGAGAAAATAGCATGGTGAATTGCTTCGCCACTCCTCCGATGAACAAGAAACATCAATAAGGCTACTTCCTCCCTTGGCTACTAAGAGGGAGGGGCTATTTGGAAAAACCTCGATTCGTGAGAAGTTTGTCGCGCTTTGATTTCCCCGTCACACATTCGAAACGAAGCTGGAATGCAGGTACCAGCCGAACGCCAATAACGGCTAATAGCCGGGGTCACGATGAGGGCATACTTGACCGGGCAAGTGAAAGTAAAATTTAAGCAGTCCTTTGTAACCTGGTAAGAAGGAAACATGTTTTTATACAAGGCACACACGACTAAGCCTGCCATGCCGCAGAAGGTTCTACGGCAAATGAGGCGGACGGAGGAGCGTTGGAGAACAGGCGATAGGCAGCCCACTTTACAAGTGACCTCTGCGTGTCCGTAGTTTCTCAGAGAAAGTTCAAAGAAGAAAAACCAACAAGACATACCGAGAACACCTGTTATAATCTATCGCGACGAGCTCACTAAAGTAGCCGGGGTCATCTCTGTAAGCTTCGACCGGCTGGGAGCAGCATGGACGCCGGCACGCGGCGGCAACCAGAGCTTTTACATAGGAAGGACCGCCGTTGAACGCAGTTTCTGCGAGTGCAGCAAAACCTCGCAATCCTACCGCTGCTGCTGACATCGTCTTATCGACGATGCAGTCGTATTTTTCGCGGACGGCCCAGTTGTAATCGGCACTGTTAACCCTAATTGACCCAACATTTCCACCCAAGGGCAGAGAGCGGTCGGCGTCGACCCCGGGCAGGACTTGAGCACTTACGTGTTGCACACAGCGCCGGCAGCAACTTCGAGTTCGCCCCATTGACTTTTACTAAAGAGGCGGCAGGCTTGGCCGCTTTTAGCACGCTAGAGCAGGCTCTTCCCACGACGCTCAGCATGTTGTACCCTTGCTCCGCACGAAGGACGGACGAGGATCCGACGAGAGAGCAAAGAGCGAGCGAGCAAGCAAAAGTTGGGACGAAGGGAGGAGGTAGAAAGGGAGGGTAGATCACGTGGTAACTTTTTGATGCAACGTCACCAGCTTGCTTTTTTAAATTTCTGCTAAAACTAGAGAAATGCGTCTATTCTGTCGCAAATTTTAAATAAGCTGTGCAAGCTTTCTTATTAAAGTAACACTTTAAGTTTTAAGGACAAATTTTTGGCAGTTTTTGTAGACTTATCACAGTATAAATGTGGAATTTTAAACTCTTTCATTATGGAGGGCACGGCGCCCGTCAGGGCCAACGTTTTTGTCAGGGCGGCTTGGCTAGCGGCTTCGCGCGCTTTGAATTTTGAACGGGCAATTTGCGTTGAATTTCAAAACTCTTCGGTGCTCTGTGGTTCAAGGCGTGAATTTGCGACAGCTTCTGTCAAGAAGTAGTGCCGTGTTGTGTGGGCAGGAACTATCTTGAAAGCCGTTGCTCGCTGGACAACTCTGCGCCATGGTCAAGACGTCCAAACCGTCCGTCGACCTGTCCACCAAGTCGGTGCTGCTGGCGGCAACGGACGACAATATGAACCTCTACGAAAACCGCCTCGCTAGTTTCGAGAATTGGCCACTAACCGGCGACTGCATGTGCACGCCAGCGCGGATGGCGGCGGCTGGTTTCTACCACTGCCCTACGGAGAACGAGCCAGACCTCGCACGTTGCTACGTGTGCTTTAAGGAGCTGGACGGCTGGGAGCCGAATGACGATCCAGCCAAAGAGCACTCGCGCTCTGCGGACTGCGCTTTCGTTCGCTTGGGCAAAAAAAGCGGAGACATGGCAGCGCTGGACTTTCTCGGGCTCGAGAAGGCCCGCGCAAAGAACCGAGCATGCAAGTTCAACGACCTGGCCGTGGCCGAAGCGGGAGAGGCCATGCGCAAGGTCAAATACGAACTGGACAAGGTGCTGAGGAAGAAGCGCTGACGGCCTGCGTGTGTGCTACGAGGCGTTCGCGATTGTGTGCGCTTTTAAACTGCGGAGCCAATCGTCTCGCTCGGATCTTTAGTTCCCTGTGTATATTTTTGAACTTGTGTGGCAGATTTTAATAAATCCTCATTTTTTTACGCTACCTTAGTGTTTGTCTACGAACCAGATGTGCGATGAACGCAAGTGCGACGAGCTCGCCTCTCCTTCCCTTTGCTGTCCTGTCTTGTGTTACTTCATTTTTTTAGCCACGGCTGCCACCTACAGCCTTGCACAAGTGCTGCAGCGTTATGTAGTTGGAATGACTAGCATTTCTGCGGAAAGAGATTTCATGAACATGGCACACACATTTTCTGCGAGTACACAGCTGTCACGCTCAAAAGAGGGGATGCACATACGAGATCTCAAGCTTGTTTATCAAACCAAAAGCAACTTTGCCGCGATTCCAAGTAACTACAAAGCCAGCTAGAACAGTACCCACTTTGGTTGCTACAAAAGGGCTTACCGGTGTAAGTATTTCTTACACCACGCCCTAGGACTAAGTTATAGCTCACCAACATGGCAAGCGGAGACCTCCTGCTTGAGATTCGGGATAAACCGCAATGCTATAAAGTGAACAAGCTTGGGGCATTTGGAAATATTCTGATTACTGTTTCACCACAATCATCGAGCATGTGGACAAGTATTCGAAGCAAAAGTGCTTTACTTCTCTAAGATTACTGTTTTCGAAGGCTGGGAAGAACAAAACGTAACCAGTTTGCGTGCGTCATTAGCAGATAAGACAGTACCACAAAATGCCTGCTAATTTGTCGCCTCTAGTGAGATGCCACAAATTCTTAAAAGCGTAACCAAAAAAAAAAGCTGTCAGGCCATAAATCCTCAAGGTAAGATGATGTTACTTTTGTCAAATATTTTGTGACAGCTCGCAGAGCTGATGTGGTAGACTTGCACTTACAACATGAGCAGTCAAAGGCACCACCTTGGACAACTATGACTGGCACACCTCACAGTATAAACAGCAATGGTAAACATCCAGGCTACTACTGTTTCTGTTTATAATGGAAAAAAGGAAGAGGAGAAAAACTTCCTGAAGCTCCAAGAGAAGATATTCTAAAAAGCAATTGCCATTCTATAGTGCAATTTATGCTGACGAAGCATGTCAGGAGGAGCATTGCACTTGCCTCCACCAGCATTACACTGACCTCCACAGCAAGCCATTGGCTGTGGCACCTGCTGCTGTGGTGTTGGCAATTAAATCAGCTCTTAGGGCCTCACCTCACCAGGCAAGGTCTCAAACATGAATTAGCAGCCCACACATGTGGGTTTCCAGTGTTTTGTAGGAAGTAATGGACACAACACAGGCACTTTCGGTGCCGAAAGATCAGTGCGGCTCTTTTGGCTGCACTAAAACAGACAAGAAAGCCTCATGATGGAGCCAAAAGACTGTCCTGTTACCTGAGAAATAACCTTCTGTTTGAACATGAAACACTTATTTACTGAATCAGATGGTCTCACAAACAATCCAATGAAAGTCTTAACAATTCAGATAACATAACGGAAGTCTATTCACGGTATGTACCGCCCAAACATTGTTTGGAGCTAAAAGAATTAGAGGCACTTGTAGATCAGTTGCCCGAGTGCTACATTTTAAAGGGCGAGACCCCATTGCACATAACACACTCTGGGGTGACCCACTTTTCAGTGGAGGAGGTTGCACAATAGAAAATTTCCTGTTGTGTTCTGGCATATTAATGCTAAATAAAGAATAA
Organism: Rhipicephalus sanguineus; assembly: GCF_013339695.2. Lineage (NCBI taxonomy): Eukaryota > Metazoa > Arthropoda > Arachnida > Ixodida > Ixodidae > Rhipicephalus > Rhipicephalus sanguineus. The sequence goes on along the minus strand of NC_051178.1, from coordinate 157,209,538 downwards.
CCCATATTCTATAGAGCTACACATTAAATGTATTCCTCAGCAGACTTAAACATAGCCCTTGTGACATTAACATTGCACCTTGGCTGGGACATCGTCAAAAATCCCTAGGGCAGTGAGTGATTTCTGATAGTCTTGAACCACACAAAATACATTCAATGTCCTCTATATCCACCCTCCTGGTCTGCAGAGAAAATTACCGGAAATGTATACTTTGCAGGCACAATGACATAGCGGGCTTTAGTATTGATGATTTAGCGAAATGCCTGGCAGCTTTTGTTCTTGATTCCACAACAAAATGCATTCCACAAACGAATTGATGTCCAAGGAAATGATGTGTCCTGTGATGAAATCAGGAATGCAAAAAAAGCCCTTGAGAACCGTGGATAAGCTTCAGGGACATTATAAACGCATGAAATCAGAGAAGGAGAATGCGCATACAGCCGAAATAAGAAAGCTGGCAGAGGTACATTACCAAAGTCAATTCTTACACAGATTGGCAAATGGCTTATGGTTCGAAAAATTAATCCCTGGCAGCTCTTAGTAAATGATGAAGGAGATGGCATAGAAGACAAAGTGAATTCTCTCATTGCTCATTTTGAGATGATGACTGGTCCTCAGTGAATTCCAAAGGCACAGAAATCTCGCATATAGCAAGCCACTTGAGTGCAACTGCAGATAGTTTATGAGCTAATTGATGTGAGCTATAGTTGGTACAAATGCCATAGTGAAAAACGGCGTGACATAGACACAGACTAGGAAGTACACAGGACCAGCACTGACTGCAAACTGAATTGTTTATTGAACATAAACAATTCAGTTGGCAGTCAGTGCTGGTCCTGTGTACTTTCTAGTCTGTGTCTACGTCACGCTTGTTTTTCACTATGTAAGTAGTCTCACACGTGTAACAATCCATTTAGTGTGGCCCAGTTCCAAGCTGCTCTTAGACACTGTAACAAGCCTGCTCCCATACCAGACCATATTGTACACTGAATAATTAAAAATGTGGAAACTCTATGTGGCGCTCCTTTCACAAATTAATGCTATATGGGAAGCTGGGATACCTTCCCTCCTCTTAGAGGGAACCTTCCTTAGCAATCAGTTGCAGGCACCGACTGTCCCTGTAAGGCCCTTGGGAATATGATAAAGTGGCATCTAATACGCTTAGAAAGCAACAAGTTAATAGGTCGATTCCAGTGCCATTACAGGGAGGGCATGTCAACAACAGACCACCTCACCGGTGTTGAGTCAAACATTTGAGGTGCATTTGTACATCGAGTTATTTCTCTTCCATGTTTCTAAATATGGAAAGAGATATTGATGATACAACATGGCAGTATGGAAGAGGCATCCAAAGAAATACTATGTTGAACATAACCAAGAGCTACCAAGCCAAACACCCTCTCTAGGACATTTCTTCAGGTGACTTGTGGCCCCCAGGAAGGTGTGCTAAGCTGCACCCTCTTTTTGGTTAAAATGAATTCACTAGAGCTGTGCGAATAACAAAATTTTGGGTGCGAAGCGAATTCGAATATTGAAATGTGAGTGCGAATCGAATCGAATATTTTTCGAATATTTCTAGAATATTCTTTCGAATACTTCAAAGCGAAATTGCAGAAAAAAAAAGTTAGAGAGATTCCTAAGCATATTCTTATGAGAATAGCGACATGAAAGTGTTTCTTTTCGCTAGGTTGATGAAGCACTGGCGGGGTGGTGTGAATTCATTTTAACCAAAAAGAGGGTTCTTATCAAGAATGAGGCAATGTAGAGGCCGAATTCTATTTATGTACATGATTTGGCGCAACCAGAGTGTTGCCGACCACACTTTACACGTTATAGGCAAAGATGCCATTTCCTCAGCCTCTCCTCCTCTTTCGAATTCTGTGGAAGCCCATCTGATGTGGTGGACAAGGGTGTGCTCCCTTCAAGTCCGGAGTTCTAAATCTGCCTTGTAGACGTCGATATATAAGAACATCTGAAATTTTGGATGCTAAAAAGCTTCGGCTTCCTATTTTGCCGACTTCCTGCCCAAATTTCAGGTCCAAAACAGCATTAATTGAGCCCCCACCTCTGCCACATCATTCATCTCTATGTTGGAACCAGCGTTTTCTTGAGTTAGTACATTTGCGACCGTAAGCAGAGCTTGAAAGGACCGCTTTGCCGCAATACCAGGGTGTGATGAGGTGAAGCATATTAAAAATCTAGGGACCACTTCCAATCGGACGTTGACTGCGTCTTGGCAAAGTTCGACCGTAATGGAGCTTGAAAGGGAGTTTTGCCGCAATAGGAGAGTGTAATGAGGTGAAGCATATTAAAAATCTAAAGGGGTCACTTTCAATCTGACGTTGACTGTATTTGTTTTTGGGGAAGTTCGAATAGTTCGAATGGTAAAATTCCAGTGCGAATCGAATCGAATAGCAAATACTATTTGAAAAATATTCGAAATTTCGAATATTCGCACACTCCTAGAATTCACTGATCGCATCATTTCCATTAATGATGTTTTAATGCATTTACGAAAACAATGTACAGTTAGGTTATAAATCATGTAGCCTCCCAATCTCCGAGTGACATACTATTTAACTAGGTTTAACCCTCTGAGGGTCAATGACGTACATGTATGCCATCCCGAACAGCCACAAGACGGTCAGAGACGTACATAGTACGTCATTGCCCATATGTTTAAAATGCGCGCCTTTTCCGATGATTTTTCTTGCTTGGCATGTGCTGCCACATTGCGGGAATACATGGAATTTTTTTCTAGCGGCGATACCTCTCCGCTTCTTTTTTATGCCCTACTGTAGCAGAGCGCCGGCTAGTTTCGGTTTCGTCTGTCGGCCAGTTCCCACTTAATGCGCCCGCAAAACTGATGGCTTTCTGCTTTACAGTCTTTCAAAAGGTGACGAATTTGTTACTATTTTGTTTATTCATAACTTGCAACTAAGTCACACCGTGGAACTCTGGGATACGATTTCGCGGCATGCGCCGCCATCACCGAGCACATGGCAGCAGACGACACCCACTCAAGCTGTGCGGCTCTCGCATTTCCCGTCAACGCTGCACATCGCAACGGCGATTTGTGCGACATTTGGTTGCTGCACGAGAAGTGTAAATCAATAATATTAATAAAAATACCAGACGCGGGGACGTATACTGTTTGGCAAACGTGATCACAAACCCGTGCGATCGCACGAAAGAGCTGTCCGAGAAGCGGGACGCATGGCTTATGCGCGCGTAAACAGGAAGGACGTTGCACAACGTTTGTGTGTGCAGGTGTCACTTCATAACAGGCAAGTTATGCTTCTGAATCTCCTCACCTTTTCGCTGAGTCTCTCACCACGGAGTTATGCGCGCGAGGTCAATTTTTGTCGAAACATGAAGCACCGAATTGAACACACCGATCACGCCTTGGTTTTCGGGAGGCCCTCTTAGCTCTTCGGTGATACAAACCCCGACTGGGCGCCAAACATGTTATTGGGCCATGGTATCTGTGCAGTTTGAGCGCCGCAAAATACAGGCGGCGAAGAGCGCCGCTGTAGGTGACTCGTGCGAAGTTATTTCAACCATTACGTGCGACACCACTGACGAAACTGCAGGCTGCATAAGGCCCTGAACGCTTCTCGTTCGTCATAAGCGCAAGGCAAACGATCAAAACAGGCGCACAACGCCGAACGATCCGCTCACGAACGTAAACACAGCGCGGTCACTGAGACGTATGTGCTCGGTGATGGCGGACGGAACACAGGAACTGATGTCACTGATGTCGCTGTGGTTGCGTTTCCTCTTTCGGGGACTCGCAAAAACCGCTTTCCTTTCGTTGGCGATAAGATGAATGATTATTATAGGTTTCGGACTTGTTTTTGCCTTCCGGACGCGCTCACTACACAGTTTTCTTCAGTGCACTCACCTGCGCAAAGTTTGCTTGCGCTATGGAAGTGCGCGCCGGTATCTCAGCTGCAAAAGTGAGTCTAGCGGTGATTCCTCCAAATCGCCGCTCAAGTGGCGAATCGGAATCTGATTCAGTAAATGTCAGCCCGTCATACGAGACGTTACTTGTGAGTTAAGATTCAGATGTTGATGAGCGAGGCGACATCTCAAAAGCGTGCACATAAAAAGTGGCTTTTCTCCCTCCGCATTTCCACTTGACACCACTTCGTGCACTTATTTTAGTATGTCTATGAACCACATAGACGTTCATTGCAACGCATAATTTTTTATCTGTCATAGAGGTTTTTCTTTCTAGAATTTATCTTGCTGTTATTCATGAAAAAACTATGTGCATGTAACAACAGAAAAGATACTTTTAGTAACTTTACAGCCACCCAAAATAATTTTAGACAATTTTTTTTAAATAGATTCGTCTGAAGAATTTAATTCAGCAACAAAAAAATACACATTTTCGGAACGCATTTCGCAAAAAAAAATCGACCCTCAAAGGGTTAAATAAGCTGTCCAAATGGCCCAATGAGAAATAGCTCAAGTTATAGAAGAATGAAAGCTCATGTATTTTCGAGAAAACGAGACATAGTCCCAGTTTCAAATGTACAGCCTCATGGACGACAATTATCGCTGAAAACTGAACAAGTTTTAGACATATCAGGTGTGAAGCTTAGCTTTCTGTTTCATAAAAAGTATGTTAACAACGATGAAATGGCTCAAAAGAGCCCCTGCGACACTTTTACCAAGTAATCTCACTATAGGAGTTTGTTGTCTCAAGAATTTATTGCAATAAAAATTTTTTAGATAGCTCAAGTACAACCGGAGTTACAGGGAATTTGTCTTTCTCTTTCCTTGCGTCCCAAATGTGCTGAAAACTACACAGGGGGAGGGGCTGACAAAGGGGCAAGAAGCTACGGCAGCTTTTGGCCCCAATGTCCTATAAAAAGGACACAGAATTGCTCTAAATTGTGACATAAGAAATTTAAAAAGACACATCCGACATATTTTTAATACAGCCGTGCTAGCGTGTGCAATAGTTTTTTCACCATCATCCTCCTCAGAACTCTGCAAAAGTTGAAAGCAAGATGGCAGAAAATAAAACTATGCAGCTCGCAATGCTCAGATCAACCAATGGCCATGTTCATAAGCTTATAACACAGTTGATTTTGGCTGTATGGCACCATTTTTCGAGAGAAGAGCGAGCGATTTCTAGCAAACTTTGAAATTGAATTGTAAATTACATGCCACGTACTGCACTATAACGTTTGGCTCATATGTTCAAAGGAGCTTCGGCTGCCAATTGGCAACATTTTTTTACCATGTTCGAAAAGTGTTGCAAGGCCCCTTTAACAAACCTCACATACTGTGCTGAAGGAAATACGGTGAGAATACCCAAGTAATGTCAGCAGTAACTCGAGACCTGCTCTGTGAACATTGTCTTGGTTGTGCAGTGCCGCTGCCCACAAGCGCAATGAGTACACTACTCAACAACATACCTTGTATTGAACCCTTATATATTTTATTTTTTTTGCTGGGTTACAAAATATCTCAAGGCACAGCTCAACAACTGAGATCTCTTTAACAGAAAGCAAAAGTGCATCCCGCAGCGACAATTGTTTCGGGTGCACACAGACCGGACAATGCGCGGCCTTCTTAAAAATGCAATTTTCACATAACGTAACAAAATATGTAAAAGTGTGCTCACTTCATTTAACGTAAACAAAAGAACAAAAAGGGCCTGTGGTTGACTCATGTCAGCACAAGCTTATCATCAAAGTTTATTACATGTCATGACAAAAAAAAAGGGGGGTGGATGGGAAAAAAATGACGGAAATTCACATATGTACAATCACGACAATACCCAGCAGGTAAATCCTATACACCTTTCCCATGGCATTTTGCTGCGAAACTGTAGCAGCAGATGAAATAATCATAATAAAAAAAAAAAAACAAGGCCTGCGATGCTGTACCTGCACTTTTCACCCCTTGCTCCGAGACCGAGATGACATGAACACACACACGCGATACTATTTACAGTCCAAGTAGTGATGACAATGAGATGGGCGCAGCTCCACGGGGCTGCGGCAAAACTGGCGAATGATCGGAAAAAAGAGGCGAGAATAATGTTAAACTCCAGCAGGGTCTGTGCACAGACTGTCAGGGCAAAACAATTAACGACCCTTATGATGAACTGGTCCAGGTACACAGAGAGACTCCACTGTGCGGCAACAGTTACGAGACTGCACGCACTTCATGCAAGTCTTTCCCATGACTGTGCACACGATGGCTTTAAGATTGGAACACTCAAAGTCCCGATGAAACGTGGCTCATTCGTTCTTCTGACAGTACAGCTCCTTGAGTGATTTGAGCTCGTCTATGAGTGCTTTGTTTTGATTTTCGAGGACGGCAACCCTGTTCTCCAGGCACTTGATGTATTCCTTCTTTTTCCGCCGACACTCCTTTGCGGCATCCCTGTAGTGGAACGGAAAGTGAAAGGAGAAACATTAAGCTAGCGGAAGACAGTAGAATCGGTCCGACAACAAACAGGGGTAGCAGATATTGCAGTTGACATCAAGAGAGAGAAATGGACGTGGGCTGGCCACGTAATGCGTAGGACAGGCAGCCAGTTGTCAGTTAGAGCAATGGAGTGGATACGAAGGGAAGGAAAAAGAAGCCGGGGACAAGCCCCAACAATCCCTGGTGCATTTCAAGACATATGGTGCAAGTTCTGCGATTCTGTGACATATTCTGTGATTACTTGTACAGCCACTCTTGCATGGACCATGCTGTGGTCTGCAGTATTGCTAAATAAATAAAATGTTGCACCATCTTAATCTGCGCTGTCCTCGTTTATGGATTTAGGAGACAAACAGTGAGCAGTTGCTAAAGAAACGCGTTACTACACCATCTAAAGTGTGGCTATAGGGACATTAGTTCAGCTTCAAGATGGGAAAGCCCAGGGTAAAAAAGAGGAGCTGCCCCATGAGTTTGTTCATCGTGGCTCGTCTGTGAATTTTCATGGTGAAGGCATGTCCTCTGCTTTTTGCTTCCTTTGTGCAACTGTGTTCTCACTGTAGCACACAATTTATTACTAAACTACGTCGTCCAGATAGATCAAGCAACGGCAGTTATTAGAAATTAGTGTGTGCGTTCCTACTTAATCTAGCACGTTACCACACACTGATCTCTTGGCTGGTTCATTTGGCAGAGCGATCACCTCAGAGAGGAGGGTGTTGCAAAGTTTTATCTTCAGACCAAGTCAAATCATGTTTAAGATTTCTTCTTAAGCTTTCTGCTCAGGTGGGCACCAGGGCTATGTTCAGCATGAGGTGCTGAACATAGTGTGTGGTAACGTACTAGATTTAATACTGTTCCCCCACAAGTAAATGCATTTTAGCAATACGTGTGTGATACAATGACAAGCACACAATATCCTTGGGGAATCACAGTCATAACGACAGTAAACTAACCCGATGGCCGCCCTTCACAAATGTGCATGTTCCACCACATTTGCATCCTATGCATCATAGATTACAGGAATGTCATGTTCTGCCTTCAGGTAGTATGCGTGGGCTTACTAAGTTAGCTGCTAGCTCGTAAGAAGATCACGTGCTATGTGATGCCAGCTGGCAAAAAAAGGAGTGTTCCACACTTGCTATCATGGCTACGAGCGGCACTGACTAACCCTCCCAGGTTTACATGTACGAAAATACCCAATAAAGTGGACGACTGCCACTGTAGCTCAATTGGTAGAGCATCGGACAAATTATCCGAAGGTTGCAGGTTCGGTCCCTACCGGCGGCAAGTTGCCTTTTTGTCCACTTTAATTTCTTAGCATTTGTGTCACAATTACTACAATGCAGTAATAAGACTACGAACAACGTCCCCTATATGTTCCTTGGATACATTGTCTGAGGGTTTTCATAAACGTTCAGCAAAGTGGCATGTGTAGTTCAGCACTTCTGGTGGCATACCTGTTTTTGAGTAGGCGAAGCTCCCGCTTGCGGGACGCTTCCTCGGCAAGTGACTGCTGGGTCTGGAGACTGGGTGCTGGTCCCATGACTACACTTTGCGCCAGCGCCTGCGACGAGCCACCACTGCCCGTCGTCCGGATCTGGTATGCTTGAAGGTCGGCCGCAGACACTGTCACTGCAAGGTTAACGTTTGGCTTCAATTACTCTCCCACCATGACACAGTGAGTTCAAGTTCAACGTCGGAACAAGCCGAGCAGCATACAAATGTGTTTCTATTTCAAGCCGCTGTTTCTTAGCCCCACAATGACAGAAAAATAGGGAGGATGAGACAAAAGAACAAGCGCTGCATCGTGTGCACCTTTTTTCTATATTGGTTAACTGCAGCGTTAAGAAATCAGGCCCCAACAAAGAAAAGGAAAAAAAAAAGAGGAAAGTGAGGGAAACAATGAAATGCAATTCAACGCAATGTGTGCCGTCATTTTAGACTGTATACGGATATTTATATTACCCAAAAGTTCGGTCTATGATAGTACAGTAAAACCTCGTTGATTCAGATTTCACGAGACTGGAAAGAAATGTCGGAATTAACCAGATGTCAAATTATCGAGAGTATCAAGAAAACAATAAACAAATGTCTATTACATCAAAACACTTTAATTTTCTGCATGAATACGCAAATCCTGTTCTTTTACATGAGAGCAGTGTAAAAGCCGCACCTGTCGTCATCCAGCAACCTCCCAATGCAACCGCAGTGCAAGAACCCCGTGTTTTAAAGGGACCCTAAAGCAGTTTCGACGATCTTGTACAAACGGATGGAACTGGTATAGCAACTCGAGGATCACTTGCAGACGGATTTAAGTTCTTTGCATGAGCTGTGCAATTAGACATGGGTGAATAGTAAATTTGAGGTTCGGAGCGAAGAGTGGTTTGGTCTAATAACGTCGGGTCGAATTGCTCGACTAGTAGCGTTTGCTACCTCGTCCGCGAATTGAAAAGTTTTGCGGCTTCATGACGCGAGCTTTCGCCTTTTCTGCCAGTGCGCGGACTTAAACGAGCTTGGCGGGCTTTTGTCGCCGTTGATCTCCCGGCCGCGAACACGAAACTTCGTATCACGCGCGCTGTTCTTGGGTTAGTACTTGAGTGCGATCTTTTCGACGTCCGATCTTCATGTTGTCTTGGACAAACTTCCCGCGACAATATGCTGAACCGCCGGCTAGGCCTAATCAGCGTTGGTTGCTTTTCGGTAGCGGTCGCGGGCGATAAAAGTTGCGGTTTGGTGCGGAATCAACGAAACTTTTTGCGATGGCTGCACTTGAAGGGAAGGGAATCATATCGTTAATGAAAACGAGGGCATGGTCGGCACATGCAACTCTCGAATGGTGGTTCCGGATTCGATTGCAATGTCTTGGACATCGCGTGCGCGCCCGTGAAATCGAACGATCGGTACCGCTCAGCACGTGAAATTTCGGTCGCGATTCGACATGGTTTCTGTGTAATGCGCATACCTCGAAGTGGCCTGAAACGTAGTCGGCGATTTCCGCGATGGCACTTTGTTTTGTTGCTTTTTCCCCCCGTGTTCATTTCGTTGGCAATGCGGGTCTTTGGCGGTTAATTTTTGAATATTCGGAGATTTAAGTGGTTTTAGCGCCCCAAATCGCATATGTCGATTATCGGACACGCGAGGCTACATGCTCAACACGTTTTGCGCAAGTGCAGCCTTTGGAGAGGTTGTTTTGGTTATAGTGCGGTACCGCTTATAATGCGGATATTCGCGACTCCGGCGACTTACGTTATAAGCGGTCTATACAGTATATATCGCATATTGCTGCCTCTTTAAGTTTCATTATTCCTTTAATATAAGTTATGAAACTGCATGTCATTAGAATGCAGCACATTTCAGATATTTTTGGTAATTCACTCATTACAAATTATGCAGAAAACTTGACTGCTTGACATGATCACAAGGTGAACACTCCAAGTGCTGTAATAGCGTAAAAACCGAAACATAGGTCAATTTTTTTTTTTTTCAAAAGCCGCTATAAAAAGTCGACCCCCATCTTATATACCAGTCATGTGCAGAAAAACTTGGGGAGTCCTGGGGGGACTCTGGCCACTATGAGCAACTGAAGTCAACCACTTCCATTGCTATCACGATCATTGGCACACCTTTGTTTACTACCAGCCTTGTGCCATGGGTGGTCTCATTTTGTGTTTTTGTTGTAGTCTTGTGAATCTATTTGGGCTCTGAGCTGCTTTTTTTTTCTTGTTTTCGTCCAGTGGCCGACAACAATTAACCAAAGTGTTTGAAAACGGCGATCGAGCTTGCGAAGGCATGTAGAAATATGGTAGCACATTGCAAGTCTGAAGAGCGTGAATTATGTGTTGGGATACTAGCGCAGGTGAATGCAAGCGAGCGCTGAGAGTCAGAAACAATAACCGAAATTTTGTCTTTGCACAGGTGTTCTCGCAGCTCCATCCTGCCGGATACTCTTTGTTGCATCTCGGTGATGCAGGCAGCTCTGGTTACAGCGGCACATACAGCTGTGATCGGTGGGTAGATCGAGTGCACCACAGAAGCATTCGCTACTGGCGGACACAAGATTGCCTCATGACATGCAGCAATCAGCAGAAAACTTCATTTCAGTGCCAGACCACAGCGTATATAAGCTGGAGACAAAGGTTACAGTTTATACGGGAGCTGCGCTCACGTCGTGATTGCTACCGGTGACCTCAGAGTGCATCCAATTTAAAGTTGTCAAGATGGTTGTGATGTTTTACGAAGATAATGCTTGAGCCCATCTTTTGGCTTCCTGCCTTGTGGAACTTACGTGTAAACACACGTGTAAATAAATGGCATTTTTACCGTGCACCATTTGAAATCGCGTTTGTTTCATGATAAAGGTGCCTTCCGATACTTTAGCCGTTGCATGAACTTTTTTTTTTTCGATTTTCAGTAGTTGAAAGTCAGGGGGGGTCGATCTACATTCCGGTACGACCTATACACCGGTTTTTACGGTAGTTCTGGAAGTGAAAAAAGCTCTCTCCCTAGGAATTAAAGAGGCGGAATCCAATGTGAGGCTCGCGCATTGCCTTTTTTTTGAGGATTTAAATATTGTTAGGTAACAATCTTGACGATTAGTTTGGCAAAAAGGAAACCGCTCCTGTCGAATAGGCATGCGGGAAAGGCTGAAACAGAGCATGAAGATAATGTGCGCGCATGCACATTTCTCAGTAATTACAGTAAAACAATGCACTGTTATCTTGCAGAGTCAGTTTGAATATATTTAGCGAGGTAATAAATGGCACCAACTTGCACAAGAACAAAACAAAGGGAGATGCACAAAAACAAGTGAGAAAAGGTTTCTAACCGGGCACAAAGAACTGTCCATCTTGTCCCTGGGCATACTGGACGATGGTACCAGCAGCTGTCCCCGAACCTGCGTTGGTCATGGTCAGCGTCTGGAGGCCCTGCAGGCTGCCCTCTTGCGTCACGGCCAGCTGTATGGCTGAGGCGGGGACCACTGTGAGCGCAACACCAACGGATACTTGAGACCCCGTTACGCATCGAAAAAAGCCTCGTCACACATTGGCGAGCTTAGACTACCCATCACTTCTCTTCGCACAAGGGCAAGAGGCAAGTAGTAAGCTTGACGAAACATAGAAACCAAAAGTGTAAACGATTTTTAGAACCTTAAGAATGCCACTGAAAATTAAATTAGATTGTGAGGCTCAACATCTAGAATCCGCACAGTTGTCTATGAGAGATGGTGTGATGAGGCTTCTGGGTGCACGCTGAAGAACTTAAGGTGTTATAAAAAACACAGCCCACATGTTTTTGCCTACTGCCTTCACACAAGGAAATCAAACCCACAACCTTGTGCTCATGAACCCTTGAGGCGCAATGTCCACATATGTGGACGCAACTTGTCTTTGGCAGTTGGTTGGACTAGTGCAAGAGAAAGAGCTAGATATATTGCACATAGAGTGAACTGAACATACTTAGGGATTCTCTGCAACTTTTTTCTGTAATTTCACTTCGAAGTATTCGAAAAATGTTTGAGAAATATTCGAAAATTATTCGAAAAATATTCGATTCGATTCGCACTGAACCTTTATTATTCGAATTCACTTCGCACCCAAAATTTTGCTATTCGCACAGCTGTAGTCTTGACTAAACCTGAATTTTGTGTGTAGAATGTACTGATCACTTCGGTGAAGGCACTATATAATGTTCGATGGGTCGTTCGACGTGCCATGCTCCAGGCCAACGTTAAAAGTATTTTTCTTTGCTCGAAACGAACACAACAACTATGCATCCATTTTGAGCCTCCAATTTGGTCCTTTTATGTAAAAATGGAACATCACTGCAGAATAATTACATATTTTATTATGCACTAACTACAAATACTGAAACTCGCACAAAACAATATATTACTTAATTTTCTTTCTTGGAATGTAATGTTGAGTGCCTTAGAACTATGTTGTGTAAATCTGACAAATTTAGAGAGAGTGCATCATAATTCGTGCCTGAAAGGGATAAACATAGAACTGCAGCCACTGGGCAGCCGCAGCAAACAGTAACAGTATTTAGCGCACTAATCAACAAGAAACTAGGCATGTGAGCAAGCAAGAAAGACATTCCCAGCGCTTATTGCCCGCTTTCTGGACACTCAGAGAGGCAGCCTACCTTTCAGCAGTCCAGCTGCGGTGTGGTACTGAGTGCCAGCCACTGTGATGGTGTTGTCAGGGTCGTCGTCGTCGTCCTTTGTATCGGCCGTCAGCGACGCTACAGCACCCTGTGCCTCGGTGGAGGAGAGCTCGTTTAGGATCTTGCGGTACGACGGTCTCCGTGCAAGTATTTCTCGTCGCTTCTTAGAATCGTCCTCTGCTGTGAGCACAGCCGCCTCCCCTGACACATCCAATTTGCTCGCCGGAATCAACTGTAATGGCAAACGGGTACGCTCATGCTGCATGTCTTCCCTTTCAGGCAAGCATCAACTAATGTCGCAAAAGACGAGTAGCGCTACTAAGTGTTAATGAAAACGACAGAATTTTAGTGCTCCGCACTTGTTTTCCTCTGCTAAGCCCAAGTACTTGCAGCTTGACAAGTGGTCATCATGAAACATGTCTAATGCTTGTCAAGACATGAAGTACAACGAGGAGGACACATTATCGTTTCTTGGCCGCAGTCACTAGTAAGTGGATTCGCAAGAGACAGACAAGGTTGAGTTAATATGCTAATGATGCTACTCTTAATGGGTTTAAGAACATGAAGAATGAAATGGGCATGTGCTTAGACACGTGGGTGATGACAGCCTGTGTCCTGCTTGATCTCAGTTCTTACCAATGCAGCTTGGTAAGTGCGAGAGCAGGATTTGAACTGGCTAATTTTATACCGCCTAAAACTGAGGCATAAACCAGTAAACAGAGTGAGCTGCATTGTTAAGGATGTGCTACAAAATCTGAAACAAGAGCACTGTGTCCCATGCTCATAGGAGAGGTACATCAGATACTATGTTAAGTGACAATGACCTTTCAGTATGACTAAAATTTAGTTTTTTCTGCAGCACAGAATTATGGCATATAGAGCTGGGTGAGCAGTAAGCAATAAGTCCACCACAGCAATCTGAAAATGTGAGAATGTATCCTTGTTAGTAGAATACTCTCCTCCCAAAAAGTTTAAAACCTCCAAGGTGGTGTGAAAGTTAGACTATTTTTGCCATTTTCAGCTATTTCAGGCTGCGCTGCTCGGAGATCATCTCCACAAAAATGGAACAACAATAAAGCCCCAGTAAGGAGTTATAAACATGCTTTAGGAAAAGATCACTCATGTATATTTCATGTCCCTTTGTTCGCCTTCACAAAGTTCACATTTGATGAAGTTCACCCATGATGTGAAAAAACATTCAGATGAATAAAACATGGCACTGGCTAGAATATAAGCATGGTAGAAAGCAATAACGACACTGCATGCACATCGGTGTATAATGATTGTAAGAATTTCAATGCTCATGCCAGCTGGTGTGTCTAATGTCCCACGCAACACAGTGCCAGCAAATCCTACAGTAACAAAATCAAGTAAAGCACTATGTGTACAAACTTGCACTACAAGTCCCTCTCATGCTAAGCACACAAAGGTTAGTATTGTTAGCTTCAGCCACACACAAGCACACACAGACATGCTCAATTAGCAAAAAAAAAAGTGCAATTTACGGCACACATGCAGCACAGATTATCAAAGAGTGGGTTATTCATTTAAAACAAACCTCTGTGCCCCTTTGCCACTATAGAACTACACAAATTTTACAGCAAGCCTGCAAGGACTTTCACATCACATGAAGCGATACCACTTGTTGCAAAGGATCTGCAGTTACATGCAGACATTAAGCCAGCTGCTAACTTCTACAGCACATAGGCGACACAGAACTTCTGGAATTTGACTTTGTTTGAATGGACGATTACACTTTGACTTCGGCTGACCAACGTAATGCTCCAATAGCTAGTGAACATACAAGTGTGAAATTAAGGATACAGTAAATTCTACAATGATGTGCCGAGTTTCTTATGCAATGCATGTAGCAAGCTACAGCTTGTATCTCAATACTGCTCTTCTTCAGGTACAGCTGTTCTTCATATTTGGCATCAGGCAGAATAAGTGCATGGCCCCCTCTGCTTGTGGAAAAGCCAACTGGCAGCCTATGGAAAGCACAGATTTAGAAACTTGCAAGCTGGTGGCAGCAAAAGCAGATGCAGGGAGGAGGATGGGGTGACAAAGCACAAGTCTTCCACCAGCAATACGACATTCGTGCTTTTAATGAAGCAGTAGAGACACCATATTTCAGTGTTTGAGCTCCAGAAGGCCACTTTTCTTCATGTAAATTTTGCCAAAGAATTAACTGCTACTGTCACCTCTTGCTGCAGTGTCCTATGCAGCTCTTGCTCAACAATTCTTACATTAAGAGCACCTGCAGTAGCCTGGCTGTGAAACAAGGATTTAGCCTATCTTCGAATGTGTCCTTGTTACATCCCAAACCACAACAGCAATCTTCACTGCACAGCTAGAGGCAACATCGATGATGGCCCTCAGATATATTAATTTAGGAGCTTGTTCCTTTTACCTTAAAATTTAAGAAATTGCTGCAGCTCGTTCTGTACTCTCATGCATCTTCTTCCCATCTGAAGATGAAGCTGGCTGTCCCCTCAAAACTGTGCAATTCTAATGCCTCAAGTTCATGCGATGAAGTGCAAATGAGAGATCATCTAGCCTAACAATGAAAACACAACTCGTAACCTAAATTCCAGAATAACTTGGCTAATATTTTTCACAATGTATTCACATTAAATGCATCTGATGGCTCCTCTTAGCTGACACTCTAGCTTCAGTTCATCTGTTCCATGACTGTAACAAAACACTTGACAGAGAATAGAGCCTCTAATGAAAAACTCAATTTCCTGAAGGTGCTCCTTCCAAACCTTCCCCTTTCCGCAGCACTAAAAATGTGGTGTCTCCACAATTTAAAAAAAAAAATAGTAAAGAAAGAGAAGGAATGTACCACTATACTGGACCAAATTTTTTTTAAAAATCTTCACGGGGCAGGTAGCAGACTGGCTTTAGCATGAGGGCCACCAGTTGACCAAACTCATGCATCGCATCAGCATTCACACAATGCTCACGCAAGCAAGCAAATAAAAATGGCTCAAGAAATGTGTGCAGTGCAAGCAGAGGAGAAGCTCTGGGCAGCGTTAGGATGACAGAAGCGCATGTTTTGCAAGTCCAGGCGGTGTTACCTGGACAGGGTGGACGCCAGCATCACCGTCGGCACTGTGGATCACTGAGCCCTTATTTACCAATATGACATTCTTGCCCAACTGGAAAGAAGCAAGCAGAAAAAAAGGGGGACCCCCCCCCACTTGGAGAAAGAGCAGTGGCGGCAGCAGCAGCAATGGCACGACAGCCCCAACTCTCCTTTGCACAACTCTTCACAGACTTCTGCGAAGAAAACTAAGTTGTCCGTGTTTTCGCAGTCTAAACCTGCGCCCCTCGACACAAGGGCTGCAAGCAGAGTTTCCAAACAGACTTGCCCAAGGACATACACAACACACTCACTGACTGCAAAGTAGGGGGCACTTTCAGTAGTTGTCACCTTGATTGGGCAACGTGCATCTCAAAAATTGTTGCAACAGAATGGAAGTGGCCACAGCTAACCACGAGCCAGCACCTACACTGTGGTTCATAAAGGTGACAGCAATGAGAAAGGAAGACAAGTCTTTACAAGCATTCGTGTGCCTGTTCTCAAGGTAAAGATGGCAAACCAGCGCCACAGAGGCCATGATGTGCACAATGGTAGCAACTAGAGCTGTGCGAATAGCAAAATTTTGGGTGCGAAGCGAATTCGAATAATCAAGATTGAGTGCGAATCGAATCGAATAATTTCGAATAATTTTCGAATATTTCTCAAAAAATTTTCGAATAATTCGAAGTGAAATTACAGAAAAAGTTGCAGAGAATCCCTATGTATGTTCTTGTGAGATAGCAACATGAAAGTGTTTCTTTTCGCTAGGTTGATGAAACGCTGGTGGGGTCATATTGCATAGTTGTCTTTCTTATCAAGAGTGAGGCAATGTAGAGGCCGAATTGTATTTATGTACATGATTTGGTGCAACCAAGGTGTTGCCGACAACACTTTACACGTGATAGGCAGAGATGCCATTTCCTCAGCCTCTCCTCCTCTTTCAACTGCTGTGGAAGCCCAACTGATGTGGCGGACAAGGGTGTGCTCCCTTCAAGTCCGGAGTTCCAAAGCTGCCTCGTAGACATCGATATATAAGAACATCTGAAATTCTGGATGCTAAAAAGCTTCGGCGTCCGATTTTTCGGACTTCCTGCCCAAATTTCAGGTCCAAAACAGCATTAAATGAGCCCCCAACTCTGCCACATCTTTCATCTCCATGTTGGAACCAGCGTTTTCTAGTGTTAATGCATTTGCGACCGCAGCAGAGCTTGAAAGGCAGCTTTGCCGCAATACGGGGGTGTGATGAGGTGAAGCATATTGAAAATTTAGGGACCACTTCCAAACGAACGTTGACTGTCTCTTGGCTAAGTTCGACCGTAACGGAGTTGGAAAGGCAGCTTTGCCGCAATACGGGGGTGTGAGGAGGTGAAGCACATTAAAAATCTAGGGACCACTTCCAATCAGACGTTGTCTCTTGCCTAAGTTCGACCGTAACGGAGTTGGAAAGGCAGCTTTGCCGCAATACGGGGGTGTAATGAGGTGAAGCATATTGAAAATCTAGGGACCACTTCTAATTGGACGTTGACTGTGTCTTGGCTAAGTTCGACCGTAACGGAGCTTGAAAGGCAGCTTTGCCGCAATACGAGAGTGTAATGAGGTGAAGCATATTAAAAATCTGAAGGGGTCACTTTCAACTGGACGTTGACTGCATTTGTTTTTGGGAAGTTCGAATAGTTCGAATAGTAAAATTTCAGTGCGAATCGAATCGAATAGCAAACACTATTCGAAAAATATTCGAAACTTCGAATATTCGCACACCCCTAGTAGCAACCAAGACATGTAAAATTGCGAAACTTTTCATAATGACACGTAGAATGCCATACCTAGATGCCTGACGAAAGCGCTACTGCATCTGGTACATTCCATGCGACATAGGTAATGGAAATGGGCATGACAGACTCGTAAACTAAATGTCCAATGATATACGAAATGCAGCGTGTCCTACAAAGTGCACGTCTACACTTTGCCGCCATAGAGTTTTAAGATACTGCAGCCCGGGTTGAAGTTATGCACGATTTAAGCCATCAACACAATAGTGGACTCGCCTAAAGTGAATGACTAAGCACCAGTCAAGATACACACGCCACTGAGCATATGAAAGCCTTTAGCCCTTCCTGTACTACTTATACGGCAGTACAGTGTTTGCACATCAGAAGGGCCTTTTTCTAGGGCTAATATAAAATGGATGAAAGAAGAACAGAGTGATCAAGGAACACTGCAGAAAATATTTATTTAGACAACTGCAGTATCAAAAGTAACGCTAGGCACTTTGAATGATTAAGAAAGCAACCCTAACCAACTAATCAAAAACATCTCACAAGATGAAGCCTAAAAGTTAAAGAAAAGCCTTCTTTTATATAAGCTTTATCTTGGTTTGTTTTCTGTATTGTCACGGTGCCAAGGCATTACAGGGACATGTGGAGATGATTGTGAACAGCTTCTTTGAAGTTCTCGACATCAGAAATAGAAGCAATGGCAGCAGGAGGGCGGCTCCAGTCGTAATAAAGCTTTCATAACATCCGTTAGGATAAAAATACGATTCTGCCTAGGTCACTCATTTCAGAGCCATGTGCGACTGCTGACTGAATGTTACTTGCATCGACATATTCAACATGGGTGCGTAGGATGGCTGGTGGATGCTCAAATGACAGTGGCTGCACAATTACAGGTTACAACAGCACAACACAAGCAAAAAAGAAGGACGAGGGTCAACAGGGAAAGGCTGCTTAAAATGTTAGAGCAGAAGTTTGCAGGTTACATTGCACCTCAAAATACGCAGCAAACCTCAAACAACACAGGACACGAACATCCACTGAGCTAAAGTTTGAAATGCTAAGTAGGTATGCAGTCAATACATGACATTCTGGGTCAATACACGCAAGACGAGAAAAGATATGTGGCACTGAAGGTGAATTTTTGTGTAGTCTACTGGATGGATGACATGCAAGCAGGAAAAGGAACACTATGCAGTGCCGACAGTCCCTGTATTCGGTCTCCTGCTTGCCCGTCGTCCGTCCAGTTGACTCCAGCAACCCGGACACATACCAATGATTCCAATTATCAACATCGCACTGTTTGGATGAACGCGCAAGGAATGTGCAAGGGAGAGAGACAGGGAACAAGAGGGATTGGCAAAAATCTGCTGGAAAGTGCACGCAAACACACACACATGAATGAATTTTCCTTAAGCGCTAAGGGTTAAAGAAGAAAAGACTATAACTCACACCAAGTGCACTTACTGTCTGCAGGGCAGCTGCCCCTCCAGCGGCCTGAATCACGGACTGCTGGTTGGGCTGTATCACTGACTGTACGTGCATGGGCTGGTTGGGGATAGACACGTGCACGATGGACACACCTCCGCCGGGCTGTTGCACTGCCAGCGCTTGTGTTGTGGCTGAAGGGACCACCTGCGTGGCAATGAATGAAAATGTCAGACCTTCAAACAAACAATTAGAGAAACGAACCACGCGGCTGGCATCTCTTTCGGCAATGCTTCCACACGCACAGGTAGAGACAACATTGCATGAACACGTGCATAGTAACAAAAAGTTTGCATCTTATTTAAGCTTATCATTAGTCACCGGTAGTCTAACTTCCTACTAATAAGCTGAACACCCTTTTTCACTCTGAACGTGCAATGTTAGCATGAAGAATCGGCGCAATAATCTTGTGCTTGAGCTGTTATTACTGCTTTACAGTCCTCTTAGGTTAACAACAGCGCTCTACTTTCATGTCGCGGGATCACAACTGCACTTTTTTTTCTTCAGTATACAGTAGGACCTGTACAACTGGAAAAGCCCTAAACACGAATGTAGGAGCGATGGTAGAATATCATTGACTGTATATACCTGTACAAGATACAAGTTTTGTACCTAAGCGTTTGACATCAAGAATGCCAGTATTTAATGAAAAAAGGCCAGTGCACCAAGCCAAGAGGTAGAAGCTATTTGCTGAGATGAACAGCACAGTACTCGAGTTGTTCACTAATAAGGAACACAGCCAATGCCTAAGGAATGAAATTAGAATTCATCCTATTACATGTATGCAGAATTAAGGCTTATCTGTGGAATTTTTAACATACTTGTAAGTGTCAAATTTCTTGACGCTAGTTCGAAGTGAAACGAGCTTCCATTTAGCATAGAGCATTGTGAGCGAGATGCGCTCTATAGATGCATTGAGCAATAATGTCGAAGACGCGAGACCGACTTTTCGGCAGGGCATTGCCTCCTTGCCATTCCTCCCGATTGGAGCTTGAGATCACTACCTGTACCTCCACATATACTACAAGATTTAAAGATCTTTGCTACAGGAAATCCACGAGGCAATCTAGTGTAAGAGCGAGGTAATTCTATTCCAATTGAGCGTTTGAGGGCTCTTTTAATAATGGCAAGG
Source organism: Rhipicephalus sanguineus (assembly GCF_013339695.2). Classification (NCBI taxonomy): domain Eukaryota; kingdom Metazoa; phylum Arthropoda; class Arachnida; order Ixodida; family Ixodidae; genus Rhipicephalus; species Rhipicephalus sanguineus. The sequence continues at coordinate 157,189,443 of NC_051178.1, read as the reverse complement.
TATTGTACGTTTCCCATCGAATCTTTTATATAGTTGTCCTAGCATAGCTTTGTCCTTTTGAAAGTTGTAATTACCTCCAGAAAAGGTTTCAGATAAAAAAAAAGGAAATAAATGAAGAATACTGTGAATGCTCCTTGAGGCAGGTTAGATCGGGCTGGTAGCACAGCTGCGCAACACTATCTAAATCCGACTGCTGGTTTACAAACACGATAACTAAGTAGGAGCTGCTAGGTCACTATGCCAATGCCTCATATGGAATATTTATAGAGTATAGTGCTACCAAAAAAAAAAGGATCCTGCTAAGCATTGCTTAACCCCATTCTGAAGCTGAGTGCAGCTGTGTTTTAATAGAGACATAAAACAACTGTGACCTTTCAGCTAGGGCCAGAAAAGAAAACAACTAAAGAAATCCCTTCATGCACATTCACGCAAGCTTATGAATTGAACAATAAGAGAAAGCCAACCCCCAGCTGCTGCACAAATGCATTGGCAACATTGACCATAAATCAATTTACGAGCGTGCCACCGCAGTGGGCTTACGACAAAGCAGGTTCCTTCGACAACGGTGCCAAATGTGCGCTGCCATTGTTAAAACGACGACATTTAGCCAAAACGGCGAGATATGCCACGTTACAGCCAGTCTGCAAACCATTGGCACAGACGTCACGTTCGGTATTTCACACACACATTCAATCACAACATTGATCACGCAAACACTCTCGGCACTTCAATATCATGAAAGATGTACTCGCATGCAAGGGCAAGTTTCCAAGATGGCGGCATGCATACACAAAAATGAAACGTGGTCTATACTTGCCATCGTGGAAAGCTGAACAGGAAAAAAAAGAGAGAGAGAGGGAGAGAGAGGAAAAGAATAGAGAATGTACAGACCAGCAAATACAAAGATGTAGTGCGTAGCTCTCAAAAGTAGGGTGTCTACAGCTGAACAAAAGTCAGAAAGGAATGAAATGCACCTTGCAACCAGAAAGAACATGCGCACACTGCAGGGGTTTCAACCACCTCCACAACACCTGCATGCTCATGATAGATGGGTGCCATCTGTATGTTCATTGTGTTTGAAACAAGATCCTGCCGACCACCTGAGGTGATATCGAAGAAACGGGTGGCTCAAATCGGCACTTCGGGAGGAGCCTTATGGGTTAGTGTGCGGCACTATTGTCTCCCTAGGAAGGTTTCGGTGCAGAGAAATGTGCCTATGCAAAGGCTCTTGACCTCATAATGAATTGTGCTGTTGTACACTATAAGGAGTTTCCCAGCCAAACATGTGTTTCACAGCCCCTTAAAAGAGACTGCCCTCGTGTCCACATCTGTAGACTTGAAATGAGTGGTGCTACTAATGACAAAGGAAGTTGCTAACAATGTTAACAGTAAATATGTAAAACGAACTGAAAATGCTACAATGCAACAATATCAATGAAAATTCTGAACTCCATTGGGACATGACCGAGTAATGGCAGAGCACCTGGTTTCCAAACTGAGAATCTTCATCTGTAATTGAAACGCCGGAAGACTTCATGAAACTTTACTTGTGTGACAACTTCCACATCATTCAACAATGACTAATTTATACAAAGAGACTGGGTTCAGAATTGCAAAGAGAAAGATATTTTTTTCGCATTTCCTGCTTCAGTCACAGTGTGTGTATGTAAGAGCAACGTGTCCATCAACAAAGATAATAAAAAACCAATGTACACGAAACAGAACTTCAATTCAAAGGAGAAAAAAGAAAGCGGAGTGCAAATGTTATTTTTGCACTCACACCTGACAAAAGACAATCCCTTTCTTTAGCAAGGTGCCCAGAAAAAGCAGCACAGGCATTGTGAAGAATGCCATAAAAAGGCATCTGCACTGCAATAAATGCCTGCTTTGTCCAGTAGTGTAAGTGCAAAGTGCTGATCATGAGCGCACGCAGAGTAATACACGAAGAAGTGTTGTTGCAACCCTGCTAGCACAGGCTGCACTTCACGCTTGCTGCATTGTTGGTGACGTGCTTGGCTTCGCCGTTAGTCATGCACAGCATGTGAAAGCTTGCAAATACATGCTTTGTAAGTTGGTTCACTGCATGGTTCGTGCAAAAAGCCATGAAACCAGGCTTGAAGCAGGTACGAGTGCAACATGACGAGGAGACACCAATGCTCTGCGGTTAAGACAATTCCAGTGTTCGGGAACACTGAACAACCTGCAATTGCAACTTTCATTGGCTGCCTTCATCGAACTATGCAAGTGTTATTTTACACAAGGCTGCATCGAGTCTTCGTGCAGCTGCCTCCGGGTGTAGTTATCAGTTGCAAGTTGCACAATGCAGTGTGAAAAGCAGAGGAGTGCAGGCAAAGCATGATGCAACAGAAACTTTTTTTCCAGGTGTCTCGTGGCAGCCACAGTGCAGAACCAACTCACATTGAGCTGCTTGACCTGTGCCGGCGAGGCAAACACCACAGTGCCGTTGGTGCGCCCCTGGGCAGAGGTGACCACTACCGCGCTGGGAGCCGGGCTGGAGCGTGCTGCCGTGGTCGTGCTGGAGGCACGCGATACAGGCGCACTGCTGGTCACCACGGTCGCTCCTTCTTCCATGAGCACTTCCATCTACATGGCCATGCAAGCGGGGTCAGCGCTGGCCAGCCACGACAACACAGCACACGCCACCCGGCAGCCTCAGCGGGCGCACACCACCAACCACCCCCGGCAACCATTGCTACGACCGAGCCCCACTCAGAATGCCCGCTGAGCTTTCGAGTAGTAGTAGCAGCAGCCGCAGAGGAGTGCAGCAAGCTGTGCAAGGACACCAGGCACACTTTTGACGAGGCCACAGCACAGTACGCTACTACAGCACAACCAATGCTTACATCTGCAAAACAACACTGTAGAGCCTGGAACAAACCAGCGAACCCCCTTACTACAGCAAACACCAGAAATTTTGGAGATACTTGGCCAGGAAGCATGCTATATGTGTGCTCCCTGATATTGAATATTCTACATTACTCAAGGACATGCCACAAACCAAAGAAGAATTTTGGGAACGTGAGAAGGTTCTTCAGTTTTGCCACAATAAACAGCTCAAGTTTAAGTTTCCAATTTTCCTTCTTTATCAACACTTCACGAACCGACACGCTCTGCCCCATATTGCCAAGCAAAATTAGGATGTTTTATTTTATCACTCTTTCTAATTTAATTCTGTTTAACTGTTAATAACCTGGCTTTGTTCAATGCAGGAGCTATATTTACAGCCAACACGAGGTCTCACAAGAACCCCAGTAAACGTTTGCACCAAGTGATTTACTATAATGGTGTCTCTGCCATATTGTACATGAGTGGCTACAGTGTGTTGAATGAAGAGTGCAGCCTGAATTTTGGACAGTTTGCCTGCTTTCCTTGCAATATCTGCAAACTCAACACAATCTTCCCTGTATATATTGTAAGTGCTTCCGATGAGCACTTACATAACTATCGGGCGATGTACATAACTATCATCGCCCGAGTTACGGGTGGCTGCTCTCCAGAACCTGACCAAATAAACGAGTTAAGTGTGCTTCTGTCATTTCAAACAATAGAGGGTCTCCTCAATCTACACATTTTACCCAGGTCCTGTTTTCGTTTAGACCTGCATTCGTGCCACAGCAACAACCACCAACTAACTACTGAAATATTGGCTACCAGCAGGCACCTGCCAGAACTGGGATGACGATTACGCAGAGATGAAAATAATGAAGAGCATTGTAAGTGCATACAATACCAGCACTAGGAAGCATCAGTAGTTTACCAAACAAAAACTTACTAGTTCTATCCAGTAGGACGAGTGCAATGACCCTTTTTCACAATTGTGAAGCTAGCTTTCCAGCGATGCAGTTAGCCCAACTAATGGCAGCTAGTTCCGCACAGTTTGCTTGTGCTACGACACTGAAAATGTACTCTGCTCTCGATATAGACTCCGCATAATAGAGAAGCCCCAGTACTATCCAACCAGGGCCTCATCTCCACTTGAAGCCGACAGGTGCGCCATTAGTTGGGCGAATATGCAGTGCAGGAAAGAGCACTTGCGGATTATGTAAAGGGTCTACTGAGAAAGAAATTAACTGCACAGGCATGCTATCAGTATAGCCAGATTAATGCACCTTCCCCAAACTTCATGTACTCTGCAATACAACGCAGCCTTCGAGGAACCTGTATATGTTCTAGTTGTTAATCCATCTTGGAAACGGCATGACACACACATGCATGCACACAAAATCAGGATCCTTGGATGTTTGTAAGAGGATCTTTTCTTGCACTCTTAAGCTGTTACAAAAAAAAAAATAAATAAAACTGTCTTGCTTTCAATTAAACCGACAGTATTAGCTGTTGTTGACCCTTTGAAAAAACTTGAAATGAATGCAAAGGAGCCAAGTCTACAAAATCTTTATTTCCGTTATAAAAGACACTTGACTATTAAATGCTTGCATTATATGAACGAAGAGTTTCAAAGGCTTTACCATCTTGCAAGTGCTCATATCACGCACCCTTTTCGTCACAGCAAGGAACACTGGCAACACACTTTTGAGCACACTGCCACGTTGAACCGCTATTTCGCAATAATGGTTGTGACCGTGCTTGTTGTCAACATGTTAATACGAATACACGTTTCACTGGCTTTGGCATTAAAAATACTGCTCTACCACACACCCAAGTTCGCCTTTGCGGTAGACCTCGCTTAGCCAGTTGGATTACAAAAAAAAAGAACTTTCTTGAATGCCTGAACAGGTTGCAGGATAGTCTACGAAAGAGCACTGCTCTGCTTGGCAGCCTATCCGAAGCATTAAGTGGTTTTACCTTATCTCTTTACGAATTTTTAATATCTGCTTTCCAGCTGAATTGCTATGTGCAGTCTATTTATTAGCCTACGTGGCAATCATCAAAATAGCGTGCTGCAAAAAGTGTCTCAGAAGTTTTAGTCGTGCCAGAATCCAATTTCTAACAACATTACTTCCTAGTTATAATTAAATATTCACAAGTCGTTGAGTCTTCCTTTCCCATGGGCAGTTGCCGTGTATCTAACAACACATTCTGTGAAAGCCAAAAACAGGCGACCAAAATATAATATATACAAACCATTTATCAAGAAGAGTTAAATAATCGCTTTGTGAGGTCCGCAGTGCACCGCCCGCCCGCGTGGACAGAGGCCGTGTCGCCGAACAACGGTTTACGTAAGTGCGTGACGTAACCACACTGACGTCATGCGATGACGCACGCGACATTTTTATCGACTCCACGTTGGCAGAATGCGCGCTAAAACATCCATATGCGACAGCCGAATATCGTTTATTAACGTCGCTACCTGGGTTTTTCGACTGCCACACAAGGAAAACGCACCACGTTCAGTCGCTTCGGAAACGCGCCGATGTATATTCAACGCGACCGCAGAATGAAGAATGGACGTAGGCGCCGATAACACGCAAGCGCCGATGCGAACAGTTTTTCTGATCTTTTGCTGACGCAGAACGACTGCTGTGGCGTCTTTTTAACTGAAACTAAGGTCAATCTACGTGAGAGCCTCAAAATGGCCTACGCGCCTGGCGACCTCGCAGCCACGTTGCAAAACTATTTGGCTCAAGGCCGCTGCGAGCCCAGGTGCGCGGCAGCGCGGCGCAATACCTTCCCCGGCTGCTTCCGTATAACACGCGCTGCAGATAGAATAATACGGTATCTTCATTACAGAAAGCGAGTCAGCTGGTCGAATACGCACTAAAATCGAGCGCACAGAAAAAGGCTAAAGACGCGCGCAAACTATGACCACAGAACATCTACAACGTTAAGGTCGAGAAACAGTGAATAAAACTAGTAACGATCAGATGCCCGATCAAAAGAAACGGAACACACAGACGCCATATCACGCTCAAACCGTTTTAAGTCGCCAATGTAGAAATCGAATGCAGCACCGTCGGGCGACAAGGTTTCAGATGCACCTTGAAACACAGACTACAAAACGGGAAAGTCCATGCCACACCATTGCGGACAGCCACAGACCCGACGCTGATAACCCGGCAGAGCAGCTTCACGCAATCGGACACCACCGAAGTGCCCGACTAAACGCAGGTTAGAACGCCAGCCGGAACACACGGGTTCGCAGCTCCGCGATCGAACCAGCCGCGATGTACAGTTAGGCCTAACGGATACACACGCGTCTAAATTCAGCGCGATTGCAGCCCTGGCAGCCTGCCATATTTGCAGCGATACCGTTCCAGACATCGTCCACACAGTTTCCCAAAATCAGAGGTCCAAAACTGGGCTAATTTCTAAACCGGCAATCGAAAAATGCCACCACCGCACGAAAGACATCACGCCCGACTGTTATTGTACGAGGGTCGACGCAGAGCACTTACCAGTTACGTATTTCTCGTCACCAAGTTTGCCGCAACCCGAGTGGGCAAATTGGCAGAAACGTAGCAACCACGTCAAAGTACAACGTCGTCGTCACTGAAAGCAGGTCCACATAACCCTCGCCTAAGAGCTCGATATCACTGCGCGCTACGTCACCCCGGCCTTTCTTCATTGGACGATTCACGAGCAACGCACACGTGACGATGCGCTGCGTCACCGTCATTGGATGGCCTGTGATGATTCACAAGCCATGACGACATGCAAGGCACGCATGTACAAGGACAACACTTTCCATCGTATAAAACTATTTTTTGTAACATCGAAATTCAAAGTAGTCCTCGCGAGATGCAATAAACATTTGCGATTGGTGGAAAATATGGGAGCAAAGCGATTACGGTAACATTATTTAGGTATCAAAGCCCGCACTCATTTCTACGTCGGAGAGCGGCGCTGCGGCAGTCGTGAGTGCGAGGGCTGGCGAGGTAGATGTAGGAGGAGGGCGTGGGCAGGTAGGCAAGCCGAAAGCTGTGGATGAACGCCGTTGTAAGCTGTGCCAGGTGTTCTCTGCGCGCTGACGAGATAGTAAACGATCGTATTTATTGTTCTAATTCATCTGGAACAGGTACCGAGATAATCTGATTATCGCCGCTTGTGATCAGAAGGGACACATGGGGACTGGGGCCGCAGGCGATTGCACCGCGCGCAAATGCGCGGCAACTCGTAAAATATCCGGCTCTGCTGGATAAAACCAACGAAATCGTGCCGAGGTTGCATGAGCGGACTGTCAAAGCGATGGATCACCCATTGCCAGCGAGCACCTACTGCCGTTGAGCTGACTTTTCAATGTCTTAACGAGCCACGATTCGCGCACGTGATAGCAATATGCGCCAAATTGATGACTAAAGCTCACGTACCGGAGTGAATCAATGCTCGCTCTGCATAGCTGAACAGTCTTAAACCGCGTAGAGATGAGGCGTTGTATCCGCAAGTTAGCAACACCGCCTACAACATTCCGCGCACTCGGCAACGCCCACCGCTAGCGTGCCATACATAACGGTACGATGTCACACACCATCGATCACATATCAACCGGTTAACTCCGCTGTATTCGTTTTAAATAGCCTGTCCATCGACATATACGTACCAGCCGTGTGTGTTGTGTGCTTAAAAAGTTAGATTGCGATTGTCATCATAGTTTCTCTTCGCCGACGGGTATCGATAATCTAAAAAAATTGTTAACGCGCGTCATTTTTTGTTTGTTGTCTGAGGACCAACTTGTAAGGCAATCGCACTTTCAAATCGGAAAACAAACAAGCGTTCGATCATGGAAAGACGCACGAGAAATGTATGACTCAGATTGTAGAAAACAATGTTTACTCACTAAAAGAAAGAAAAAAAGCGCGCACGTCATCTACAAGCTGCTGCTTTTACGTTTCTTTTGATATTTCGCGAAAATAACACTGCAGCTAATGCTCGGATTTTCTATGAAAATTAAATTGCATATTGCAACTGGGTTTATTTCTTTTTTTTTTTTCGCACATGACATTTAAGTTCACTTCTTTGGAGATAGAGCAAAAATATTATCCTTTCGATCGCTTTGCCACTGATAGAACGAAAGCTTGCATGAAGAAGTGGCAGCCGAAATCGGCTATCTCAATGCATTGAGCGAAAGGGTAGTAGATGCAAACGAAGGGAAATGCCAGCAGCAAGAAAAGATCACTGGAGAGACGCCAAAACAGCGAGGAATAAAATAGCAAGATTTCCTCGATTGCCAAGGTCGACTGCACTGACCAGCACGGAAAGGCAGTTAGACTTGTGTGTATGTACGAGCTGCCTCACCACCTGCTGCTACTTTTCGTGACATTTTCCAATGGGTAAACAAGGAATGAACTTTACACTGCCTACGTACATTGCTGGTTGGCTGTAGTGCGACACACTCACGCTTTGCGTAGGTACCCGAAGAAAAGTATGAAGAAAGGTGCATACAAATGAATCTCGAGATAGGTGCTACCAGGGTTCAAACGGTTTTCAAAGAGAAGCAAGATCACGAAATTTCAATGCAGCGCTGGGGAATTTTCAAGGCCGACACCGATGCTACATGTGGTCGTTTTCAACCTGACGACGCCGTCAAAAAGATTGGAGATAATTGTTCCTATTATGCAAAGCAAAGGGAAAAGCCATTATTCTTAGCTCGAGGAAAAAAAAATTGCTTGTATATTACACCAAATAAAACTAATTCACCAAGTAGCAGCTATGTGGGCACACCTATTCCTGAACGTACTACAATAGGGACAACTGTCTAAGTACTTAGGTATCTCTATCAGGTGTTAGATTAAGCATATGTAATGAAGACAAAAATATAAGCACATTTTTAAAATTTTAAATCACACGTCCTGAAAGAATGCATAGGACGATGGGAACACGCAGTAGGGGGCTTCAACTGATTTGGCCACCTAGGATTTTTTTAATGTGCACCCAAATCGAGTGTCTTGCACCCCAACTCCAAAATATGTGGCCGCCGTAGCCGGGAATCAAACACTGTGACATTGTGCTAACAGTAGCAGACACACCACGGCTACCGATCTGCCATAGAGACAGCAGACGTTATAAATAGCGCACAAGAAATGCAAGATTCTCAAGCTCCGTGAAAGGTGCTTTCAAAACAAAACTCTCGAGATCAATAGCTTTGCGTTTCAAGCATCAGCACTTGTAGGTGTTTGTGCTAGTGCCAAATTCGAATATTACTGTTTGCATGCATGGAGACGGGTAGCTAGCACTGTAGAAAATGCCTGTTGAAAAAGGGTGCTGGACTGGAATGGTTGGTAGTTTACTGCAATGGAGGTGATCGGTGCTTCGGACAGGATAACAGAAACAACACCACATCTATCAAACAAAGACAACACACACGCTGGTGTGTCTGTCGTCTCGTCATAGTCCTGTCGAATCACTCTGCTGTCTTCTCTTCGTCCAGTCTGAAGTGCTGTTCAATATCTTTCTAACACCACCGATTAAAGTGTTATTCATCAACCACATTCATCCAACTAAAGTAGCGCATAGTAAACAAAACCAAAATGGGGAAAATGAAATACTTCCACAAAGTGCATAAACTAGGCACAGTTTGTCATTACAGCAACAAGGAGGTCTGCAAGCTTATTCTTTTTTTTCATTTATAGATGGAACTGAGAACAGTTTATCATTCGAAGAAGAGACGCAAGACTTTGTGTTGTTAAGTGTTGCATAATCATGCCATGAGCTGGACCATCCAACAATTTATTAAGGGGAGAAAAAGATCAGACGCTAATAAAACGGACAGAGAGAAAAAACAAGCTGAAAACTGTTCACCACCGCACGCGTTACCCAACTGCTGCTGTACTCTGCTTGTACCACATAAATCAATATAGTACAGACCTAGATTTGACAAA
>NC_051178.1:157138178-157179549 GCF_013339695.2 Rhipicephalus sanguineus | reverse complement strand
GTTTCTCTCGACAAAGGCTGGAACATTCGCGTGCGGCGCGCAATCTTAACAAAACGTCTAACTAAAAATCGTGAAGCTTCTCGAACACTGCTTCGTCGGCCACGTCGAGCATTGATAACCGTCCTTGCTGGTCAAACTCGAACACATCAAAATAAAAGAAGAAGCGGGCGTGGCATTGCCCCCTCTGGAAAAGCATCGTCCCGAGGCTTGCAACAGAACATGGAAAGGAAAAAGACAAGTGCATACACACATAAATTACAATAACAAAGGGAAAAGTAGAGTCCCCAGGTTCGCTAACGCGCAAAAAACGGCTTAAGGCGCACGACATGGACGACTTCAGGTCGTGCGGGGCGTCGCTGGGAGTTTGTAATGCCCTCCGGGACGACCTCGTAGTCAAGAGCGCCGTAACGTCGAAGCACCTTGTATGGGCCGAAGTATCGCCGAAGTAGTTTTTCACTGAGCCCACGTCGGCGTATCGGCGTCCAGATCCACACACGGTCACCGGTTGGTATCTCCATGTGGCGTCGTCGAAGATTATAGTGACGGCTGTCGACCCTCTGCTGGTTCTTTATGCGCAGGCGAGCGAGCTGTCGAGATCGTCTTCGTCGGAGGCGGTTGGTAGCATTGCGTCGAGTGTCGTTGCCGGGCTCCTTCCGTAGACCAGCTTGTACGGCGTCATTTGCGTCGTTTCTTGCATGGCCGTGTTGTATGCGAAGGTCACATACGGAAGGATGGCATCCCACGTCTTGTGTTCGACGTCGACATACATGGCCAGCATGTCGGCGATGGTCTTGTTTAGCCGCTCGGTGAGGCCATTGGTCTGTGGGTGGTACGCTGTGGTCCGGCGGTGGCTTGTTTGGCTGTATCTCAGTATTGCCTGAGTTAGGTCAGCAGTAAACGCCGTTCCTCTGTCGGTGATGAGGACCTCTGGGGCGCCATGACGCAGGAGGATGTTCTCAACGAAGAACTTCGCTACCTCGGCGGCACTACCTCTGAGTAGGGCCCTTGTCTCGGCGTAGCGGGTGAGGTAGTCAGTAGCTACGACGATCCATTTGTTTCCGGTATAGGACGTCGGGAACGGCCCCAGTAAGTCCATCCCAATTTGCTGGAACGGCCGTCGAGGTGGCTCGATAGGCTGCAGAAGTCCGGCAGGCCTAGTCGGCGGTGTCTTACGTCGCTGACAGTCCCGGCAGGTCTTGACGTAGCGAGTTACGTCGGCGACAAGGCGCGGCCAGTAGTACTTTTCCTGTATTCTTGCGAGCGTGCGAGAAACACCCAGGTGTCCAGACGTCGGGTCGTCATGCAGAGCCTGGAGGACCTCTGGTCGCAATGTCGAGGGCACTACGAGAAGGGAATCGGCTCGAAGCGGCGAGAAGTTCTTCTTAAGGAGAACACCGTTGCGCAAGAAAAACGACGTCAGTCCTTGCGTGAATACCTTGGGAACAACGGTGGTCCTGCCCTCGAGGTATTCCACAAGGCCCCTGAGTTCTGGGTCCGCTCGCTGTCGTTCGGCGAAGTCTTCGGCACTTATGGTTCCCAGGAAGCAGTCATCCTCCATGTCGTCCTGTGGCGGTGGGTCGACGGGGGCGCGGGACAGGCAGTCAGCGTCGGAGTGTTTTCTTCCGGGCTTGTAAACGACGGTTATGTCAAATTCCTGAAGTCGCAGGCTCCACCGTGCAAGGCGGCCTGAAGGGTCCTTCAAGTTAGCTAGCCAACACAAGGCGTGGTGGTCGCTCACAACTTTGAAGGGCCGGCCGTAGAGGTAGGGGCGAAACTTTGATGTAGCCCAGATGATGGCCAGGCACTCCTTTTCTGTCGTGGAGTAGTTGATTTCTGCCTTTGATAGCGACCGGCTAGCATAACTGATGACCCTTTCGAATCCGTCGGTCTTTGCACAAGGAACGGCGCCGAGTCCTACGCTGCTTGCGTCGGTGTGGATTTCCCTATCGGCGTATTCGTCGAAATGCGCAAGTATGGGAGGCGTCTGCAGGCGTTGTTTCAATTCTTGAAATGCTTGAACTTGCGACGTTTCCCACCTGAATTCGACGTCGGCCTTCGTGAGTTGCGTCAGTGGCTCGGCGATCCGTGAAAATTCCTTGACGAGACGTCTGTAATAGGCGCACAAGCCGAGAAAACGGCGTACGGCCTTCTTGTCGGTGGGCGTCGGGAAGTCAGCGATGGCAGCTGTTTTCCGCGGGTCCGGGCGAACACCAATCCTTGCGGATCACGTGACCCAAGAACAAGAGCTCCTCGTACGCGAAGCGGCACTTTTCAGGCTTCAAGGTGAGTCCGGAGGTCTTGATTGCTTGAAGTACAACTTCAAGGCGCCAAAGGTGTTCGTCGAAGTTTGAGGAAAACACAACGACGTCGTCCAAGTACACGAGGCACGTCTGCCACTTCAAGCTGGCCAGTACTGTATCCATAACCCGTTGAAAAGTCGCAGGTGCCGAGCAAAGACCAAATGGCATGACCTTGAACTCGAACAGGCCGTCTGGTGTTATAAAAGCAGTCTTTTCTCGATCTCTCTCGTTGACTTCTATTTGCCAGTAACCGGTCTTGAGGTCCATCGACGAAAAGTACTTTGCGTTGTGTAATCGATCCAGGGTGTCGTCTATCCGGGGAAGGGGATACACGTCTTTCTTCGTGGCTTTGTTCAGGCGACGATAATCGACGCAAAAACGTAGAGTCCCATACTTCTTCTTCACTAGCACCACCGAGGATGCCCACGGACTCTTCGACGGCTGGATGATGTCGTCGCGTAGCATTTCGTCAACCCGTTTCTTCACGGCCTCGCGTTCTCGCGTCGAAACTCTGTACGGGCTCTGACGGAGTGGTCTGGCGCTTTCCTCTGTTATGATGCGATGTTTTGCCACGGGAGTTTGCCTAATTCTTGACGACGACTAAAAGCAGTCCTTGTATTGCAAGAGCAGGGTTTTGAGCTGTTCTTGTTTGTGCTTCTGAAGGCTGGGATTGATGTCGAAAGCTGGTTGTGGCGCTTTATTCGTCGGAGTAGGCTCGGGTGAATCGGTGAGGCCGAAAGCATTGCTGGCTTCTACGATTTCTTCGATGTAGGCGACCGTCGTGCCTTTGCTCACGTGCTTGTACTCGTTGCTGAAATTCGTGAGCATAACTGTTGCTTTCGCTGCCCGCAGCTCTGCTACTCCTCTTGCGACGCAAATCTTGCGGTTAATCAAGTGGTGCTGGTCGCCTTCAATAACGCCTTCCAGGTCTGCTGATTTCTGAGTGCCGACGGAAATGATGACGCTGGAGCGAGGGGGAATGGTGACCTGGTCTTCCAGCACATTCAAGGCGTGCTTTCTTGGCTGAGTGTGCGCCGGTAGTGCCTTTCCGTGGACAGTGTTATTGACTTAGACCTCAGGTCGATAATTGCACCATGAAGGCCTAAGAAGTCCATACCAAGGATGACATCTCTCGAGCAACGCGGCAGGATTACGAAGTTCGCGGGATAAATCCGGTTGTTAATGGTGAGTCTCGCTGTGCAGATGCCCTCCGGCGTTACGAGGTGACCTCCAGCTGTCCGGATTTCGGGGCATTCCCAGGCTGTCCTAACTTTCTTCAGCTTCCTGGCGAACGGTCCACTGATGACAGAATAGTCGGCTCCGGTGTCGACGAGGGCTGTGACGCTGTGGCCGTCGATAAGAACGTCGAGGTCGCTAGTTCGTCGTCTTGCGTTGCAGTTTGGTCGTGGCGTCGGGTCACGGCTACGTCGGTTTGTTCCGCTGCATCCACGTTGCGTCGTCAGGTCTACTTCGCTCCGCGAGGTTTCGTCGTCAGGGGTTCGGGTCGTGTCATGAAGCCTTCGTCGTGGCGGCGGCGTCGGCGGCGGAGGGTCTTCGGTATTTCATCGTACAGCAACCGCACCTCCATCGGTTGCTGCCCTTAGTTTTCCGGATGCGGGCTAGGTGACCGGCCCCGGGTTGGGCCACTGTATGGTCGGCGTTGGGGAGAGGCGTAGCGGCCTGGCGACAGCGATCGGGAAGGTCCTCGAGGGGTCCACTGCGTTCCTGCCAGATAGTCGGTGATGTCACGTGGTCGTTCACCCTGCTGTGGACGCGGCGCGTCGACGGCGAACCCACGCAGTCCCATCTGTCGATAATGGCAGCGGCGGTAGGTGTGGCCGGCTTCTCCGCAGTGGTAGCAGAGTGGACGATGGTCGGGGGCGCGCCAAACGTCGGTCTTCCTCGGCGTGTATCGCTGACCGGCTGGCGGGCGGTATGACGTCGGTGGTGGCGGCGGTGGTGCCTGGCGGCGGAACTGCTGGTGAGGCGCGGCATCTTGACGTAGGCGAGGAGGGGGGCCGTTGCGTCGGGCTGCAGCAGCATAACTCATCGCTTGCAGCTGCGGCGGTGCCGGCTGAGGAATACCCAGTGACTGTTGGATTTCTTCGCGTACAACGTCCGCAATCGACGTCACTTCGGGCTGTGCAAAAGGTGCGAGCTTTCGCAGCTCCTCTCGCACGATGGCTCGGATCGTTTCGCGCAAGTCGTCGGAGCCGAGGGCATGAACTGCTGCGCTGTCATGGAATGCGTGGCGATTGTACTGTTGGGTTCGCATTTCCAGTGTCTTCTCAGTGGTTGTGGCTTCGGAAACAAATTCCAGGACTGTCTTGGGTGGGTTCCGCATGAGCCCAGCGAAGAGCTCCTGCTTAACTCCTCGCATGAGAAGGCAAACTTTCTTTTCTTCGGGCATGGTAGGGTCTGCGTGGCGAAACAGCCTGGTCATCTCTTCCGTGAAGAGCGCCACGTTTTCGTTCGGCATCTGCACGCGGGTCTCGAGCAGAGCCTCAGCCCTCTCTTTGCGGACGACGCTCGTGAATGTGGTGAGGAACCTGTCGTGAAAAATGTCCCACGTTGTCAGGCTTCGCTCTTGGTTCTCGAACCAGGTCCGAGCGGCGTCTTCCAAAGCGAAATAGACATGCCGTAGCTTGTCTTCGCTGGTCCAGGCATTAAAAACGGCGACTCGGTCGTAGGCTTCGAGCCAGCTTTCCGGGTCTTCGAACGACGATCCACGGAAGGTTGGCGGCTCCTTGGGCGTCCGGAGAAGGATCGGTGCGGGCGGCACAGCGTCTGTCATCGTCGCTGTGGTCGAGGTCAGGATCTTTGTTTCCCGGGTCTTTTCAGGTAGAGGCCCGTGCTCTGGCGGTAGACCTTGTTGCCTGCGGCTTGCTCGACGATCCGGGTTTTTCTTTGCCGTCGTCCTCCTCGCGGCTTGGGCTTGGGTCAGCGCTTCGTGGGGGCGTCCGGATCATGGAAGAAGCAGCACCTCCACCAGATGTCACGTGGTCGTGACGTCGACGAAGACAACAGTCAGCACGTCCGAGATGAAACTGTTTATTTGGCCGAACTTGTGGCCGAGAAACTGAGAACTAGAACTACAGCAATACAATGATAGCGGCGAACAGGGCGTCGTCCATCGATCAACTTACAAGCGGTCAAGCGCGTCGGCTTTTATACAGGCGCTATGGAACTTTCCAGCAATATCGCTGGTGGCGGCGTTCTCTCTCGACAAAGCTGGAACATTCGCGTGCGGCGCGCAATCTTAACAAAACGATCTACTAAAATCGTGAAGCTTCTCGAACACATCAAAAATAAATGAAGAAGCGGGCGTGGCAATATCACGTATTATAAAGGAAAATGAGCATTTTTGTCATGACCCAACTAACTTGCACAATATTTTTAAGAATTGGAACTAGGCATGTGCGAGTGTCACTTTTTTGGTTTCAAGTGAAGTGGAAGCAAATGCAAATACAGTCAAACTCGTTTATAACGAACTCGAAAGTGTCGCGAAAAGTGGTCGTTATATCAGTAGTTCGTTGTATATGGACTCGCCCTTAAAAACGTGCGCTCAGCGGCCAAGCCGTTTTTTTTCTTTGTGCACTTTTATTAAAGTGCTAACAACCCCTTTGGTGACAAGCTAAGCCTTTTCGCGTCGTGAAGCGACGCCCGCTGCGTGCTCACATGTGAATTAACCGCCTTACCGTCGCGGTACCGAAGCGCGGCACCGCGACGTGGAGCCGATCATCCCTGGCTAGTTGCGTGCAGCGCGTCGCCTACTCGGGTCGCGGAGTCACTGCCGGGCCGCTTGCTGTATGCCGTATGCGCGCGTTTGTACGTTCTTCGTGCTTGCTTCACTCCGGACCGTGCACGGGTGTGGCGACTAGCCTCTTCGTTCAGCGCGGCAAAAACAAGCATTTTCCAAGCAACGCGCACTCTACGTCTCCACGATGCTCTCGCAGCCCTGCACGACGATGCGCGACGCACTTGAGTTCCCACCTAGTCAAACACGCAGTATACGCTCGCTGTCAGTACATCGACGTTTCTCGGTGCCCGCGCCGCTCAACAACAGCGAGCTACTTTCGTTTCTACAAAGCGACGCGCACTTTAAAGCGGTCTCGCACGACGCGACGGCGGCGAACTTGTGAACGGCAGCATGGCTAAGCATGGCGTGCTCGTACCGTCGTCAATCCGCAGTGTACGGTTTACGCCACACGCGCAGCCGAGCAGATATCTACAGATGACTGTGATAAGGTTGTCGGTTATAAGGCATAACGGCACGTTCATCGACGGTCGCCATCTTGCCTTCGCTCTTTTCTGATGCTTATATTCGCGAAGGCATCGCCGCAATCGCGCGGAAGTCGTAATCACCGATCGACCGGTCTCTGCCGTTACCGAAAAGACGGACGACTTTTCGCGGCACATTGTGGCGTCGACGAGTTTAGGGACGCAGTGAACCTTTTTGCGATGGAAAGTTATCGCGGTTATCACTTCTTGCATTTATGCCTTCTTGCGTCACAAGGCATTGTTTGGTTCATCGCAGGCGGTCGTAGCTGCAGAGAACAGGAAAGGTTACTGTGCGAAAGGTTACTGTGTCAGGAAAGGTTACTGTGCGAAAGCTGACTGCAAGGCTTCATGCTGCCTACTATGTTTTTTTCCCTCACTGCCATTCTACCACTGAAGAAACGCCTGGAAAGTGAGCGACGTCACTCGCAACGTCCGAAATATGCGGGCGGTGCTCGCTGATCTGGGTATCATAGTCGCAAGTAAACTGGAGCGGGGCACGCGCGAGCGCGCGCCCCTGTCACGCTTTAGAAGGCATGTTTTAACTTTTTTTCGCTTCGTATGCGCCCTATTTTTACCGCGACCGTGTCTGAAGCGTTCGTTGTAAAAGTAGGAGGCTTTGAAAAATGTTCGCTATATCTGGACGCAGCTTCAATGGTTAGCATAGGAAAATCGTAAGTGCACCCAAATATGGTCGTTATAACCGATAGATCGTTATATGTGGGATCATAAGTGGGTTCGACTTATTTGCATATAATAGGGCCCAAGTTATAGGTGGTAAAATAGGTTAAGTTTTGGAAATTGCTATACTTAAAGCATATAAGCCCTCTTAACACACTTTTAACCTTAAAAAAAAAAAGAATAATTAATCGAGGTGCAGGTAATATTTATATTCTAAACTTGAAGTGTGGCATTGCGGCAGTGCGGATTTCCCCTGGAAAGGTGGTTTCATGGAATAGCAGCTTCACGCTGCAGCAACACCATCTTTTCAGAAGGTTACATGCGGTCAAATATATATATATCTATTCATTCATTTCGAATACTTACAAATTTCGAATAATTTAAATTAGTGTCGAAGCAAATTTGCATACTGTAATATTTCTTCAAATATTTGAAGTGCTCTAATATTTGCCCATCCCTGTTATTAACGACAATGTATATTTGGTGTGTGTGAAAATGCGTGTATGTCAACACACGTACACAGTTACACAAAGCTAGAACGTTGGCTAGGCATTTTTTTTTTATATATATAGAAGCACCAGTATACCAGTATCCTGCCTTGTAAAGCAGGCTGATGTTGAACATGCACATGGGTCCAACATGCAAACATCTAGCCCAGAAGGTGAGTTTATCACCTGAAGAAGCGAAAAACTGGAAACAGGATAGCTACGGAAGCGTGCACCTACTGATTGAGTGTCGGATTGCATATAGCTGTCGGCCATTTGTGCAGGACTTCAGTCTACCCTTCGGTGAAGCATTGTTATTGATCTTGCTGATTCATTGTATGCTTTTGTGTGTATTTGTCTTCACAGGTGGCTCGCAAGGTGCGCTTTGATGATGCAGATGAGCTGGCACACATTGAGGAGCTCTTGACCGAGTTAGGGCCAGAGCCCGAGGGAGAAGATGAGGATGAGGACAAGGCCAGCTTTGTCAGCGAGAGTGAGGAAGAAGAGGAGGCCATGGAGGTGTAGACACTTGGGAACAATGTGTGCTTGGAATGAACTGATGGTGAAAAGAAAGCGAGCAATCTTTTAAATGTGTGCAGGCAGTCATTTGTGCTTATTTCTGATGACACTCGATTAAGTTCGCATGTAAGTTTCTTTACACAGTGAGACTTTCTTCTGGGCCAAGCACATTTCACACCTTTGCTTTCTTTTGCTATTTTTTTAAAAGGGTATCAAGGGTCAGGTCAGGTTAGGCTGGTGGAGCCTGGTCATCAGAAACTTGTCAGTGGAAAAAATTGACATATTTATATAGTTCCAAAAGGTCACATGCTCATCACAAACCTCCAACATTGTTTTGTGTTAGTGGTGCCAGTAACAGCGGGCACTCTAATGGTTGACCGTTTCCAGTCCGAATGCTTTAAAAGAAATGAAAATTTGATATGTTCGTCTGAATGACGAAAGTCGGGAGGAAAATGAAGGAGCATTTCTGCTTTATTTTTCTGGCAATGAATCAGAAGGTATTTCTCATAAATCACTGAAAACTGGATGTGTTGCAAGCAGCATGTGGTTCTTAAAAGGGACATGACACAGTTGTTGGACTGATCTAATTTTATCGTAGCCTGAGAACCATATTGAGCAAATAGCTCAATATGGCTACACCGGCACATGTGTAAGCTATCATAGAAAGACACTGGACTCGCAGCACACATTTTAACTAGAAATTTCAATTTGAAATCTCCTCCTCTAAACTCTTCCCACCGACAGTGACCATCATTCTGGCATAACTGTGTGGCATCAGGAAACAAGGAATTACTGCTGTGTCATCTGCTTTGGAACAGTGCAAAACCACGTCGGGCATCTTGCCCCATGATATCTGGCACCTAACGACGCAGCAAGGATGCCACTGTTGAGTTGCGCCCACATTTCCTCCTCTTGTGAAATAAAAATCAGCAGCAATTTGCCGTGACACACACGCTAAAGCATTGCAAATCATGGCACCCTTGAGATATTTGCTCCTGAAACCACTTCCAGTGTTTGCAGTACTCACAAGCATGGTGTTCAATATCGATGTTTGCTACTCGAGAGGGCCATTTCTGAAGGCACCACTTCATTTCATTGCTAGTCTGTGTTGCCAGACCGCTTTATGGTTCAGCCGTGACTTTATAAAATTAATATACAAATTTTCTACTCCACCAAGTATGCTGAAATTTTGTCGGCCTGCTTTGGGATGGGTGTTGTATGACGTACAATCTATGTTTCAACCTCAAAAATTTATTGTGGTGTCCTTTTTAAAACATTTTAATTTGCAATCACCGCATAATACAGCCAGAAAACATTCAAAAACCATTGTTGTGCCGCCCAGGGCAGGTTGTTCGCCAGAGGCAGCAGGCTCCAATAACAGAGCTCAGATGATTAACTTTAACCTGACGCGATGCATGGACGGATGCATGGCTATAAGGAATGGTATATTCACCTGTGGCACTAATCAATAAATTATGTAGTACATAATTAGCATTTTTGACTTTAGTGTTACTGGAATACATTTGCTGTTTCTTTTTTCCCAGTGTGAGATGTTTTCTGAAAAACATTGATTTCTGTAGAAATCATTGACTAGACAGGGTTACATCCAATGCGGTGGTGTAGTTGTTACGGTGCTCGGCTGCTCACCCAAAAGCTGCAGGTTCAAGCCCGGTCGTGGCGGTTGCATTTTAATGGAGGCAGAATGCTAGAGGCCCATGTACTGCATGATGACAGTGAACGTTAAAGAACTCCAAATGGTGAAAATTTCCAGAGCCCTCCACTACAGCTTGCCTCGTAATTATATTGTTTTGTAACGTAAAATCCAAGATATTATTATTATTATTATTATTTATTTATCAGACACAGTTAAACATTAATTTGTAGAGGGGCAATACTAGGGCTTTTGCCTTACTAGATTTTAGGGACAGGTTAAAGTTGAGGCTTCTCTGTGGATCAAATGAGGCTGATGACCTCTTGGCCTTGTCGGCGAATTCTAACTGCGATGTTACCGAGTACATTAGAAACATTGCACTTGTAGTATTCTGACAGACGGAAATCGCGTGACAGTCAAGCATTCCAAACTAATATGCTTAGAAATTGAAAGAACTGATGCTGTGATGTACGACACACAGGTAGTGGTGCTTGGCAAATGCATGCTGTGCTTGCCAGTTTTTTACGCTGCAAGGTGGTGGCATTTGTAGACATCCTACTCGCTGCTTTCGTTGTGAATGTTTGCACACACAATAGTCATTGCAGCTGAGTGCACTGCCAGCCTTGTGACTTCTCTGACATTTCTGGATGTTCCGTAAGTCGGCTGGCTTACTCGTATGGTCAACTGCAAACTTGATGGAATTCTTTGCAAGCGTACTAGCGTTGCTTGCTTCAGGCTTATTCTTATTCCAGGCTGCACTTTTGAATATAACATAGCATGAAGTGGCCAAGCGGAGCTTTCCTTGGAAATATTGCCTTTGACACCTTTCTGTCCAGTATGCACAGGCTTACATACATTTTTTGTGCAGTGATCCGTAAGGAAGGGAGATGTAGGGAGGCCAGCCATTTGCAGAATTCTTGATCGACTATCTGGCATCGAGGTTAAAGTTAATACCAGCTTCAATGCAAGAAGTTTGGGGAAATTTATTGCTCACTCTGTGATAGCTTACACCGGAAGTACAGAGCCACCACCTCACAAAACGTCCTGGAATCTTCACCATTGCTTCCTTGTGGGAAATGCAGTTTAATTCATACACAAATGACGTCTGTGTGACCTACGTGGCTGTTGAATTCTATTCCACCATAACGGAGACCAATTCCTTCGAAATCGCCATTTCTTTGTACAATGCTACGTTCATCGTCATGGGAAACCACGGCACTACAGAAAATCTGTGAACCATGGTGGTGTCATTAAGTATTGTACCCTTGCAGACCATCTTAATGAACTCATATTGACATAGGTGCGCTCGCTTTTCAAAAGTGACAGCAGTTGCCAAAATAACATAAGGAACCTGCCTATATACCGTGACCAGCTAATTGCCTGTTGCGTCATGTTGACCGAAGGTCAGTGGCCGCTGACAGCTGCTATGCGAAGGGTGACATCTGTGGACAGTTACCGCGACAGCTGCTGACAGTGCTTCAACCACCTGCACAGCACTAAATCAGACCAGGTGGCTCACAGTGCCGAAGAATACTGCAAGAAAGGTATATGTACTTGCTGAATATGTTAATCCAGACATGTTCCCGGTGCAGGTAAGATTGGCTAAATTAAAGCTGCTGGAAAAATCAGTGCAGTCTAAAAACAGTGTGTTACTTGTCACCATTCCAAGTTTGCTGCTGCTGATATGCTGTGTCTCAAGGTAAATCATATTTCTTAATGTGTGCCCCCCCCCCCCCCCAAATACCTTTTCCTCTCACTGCCTTGTTCACAAAATTTTATGAATTTTATAAACTTCACACACTAGCATGTAGTTCATACCACTTACATGTAGACAAATGACAAGAGGTGAGCACTTAGCCATCTGTTACGTGCTGATTACAGCAGTTTTCGCAAGATAACCACGGTCGAGCAGCATTGATATTTTGGACAGTCTTTAGAGAGTGACCACCTGGCAATGTTGAGTGGCGACTTCTGTGTTGTAGAATAGGTCCTATTTCTGCATGTAGCAGCAGTTTCTCACAAAGAGGAATCACAACGGTGCAAGTAGAACCTGAGATCGAGATTCTAAAAAAAAAAAAATCTTGGAATTAATCACCATCATTCGTGAGAACAGAGTTTGAACATATCTGTCAATCGAAAAATTGCTATAGTAATATTAAGGTATGTTAAAATGCGTTCTTAAAAACTGCTTTTAATAACGGGGTCTGCCTCTGTTTGTACAAAACATTCATTTCACTTTTGGTACATACTTTTACCTGGTATTTAGAAGTGCCATTTTTATAGTAGCAAGACTGCTCTAGTGACCTTATGTAGTCATTTGGACCTTTGTACCGCGCATCTCATTTCCGTACGGTCGTGCCGACGACAAAGCACAGCTGTGTGCTGCACTTATGTTAAGCTTCCCGTTTTGCAAAAATCTCTGCAGCTTTTCCTTCTTTTGACGTATATGAAGCAAGTTGAATTGAGAGTTTAGGGACGAAGCTAAACCCCAACGTAAAAAAAAAAAGAGTGAGAAAGTATTTTCTTGTGATCACATTCTCATATCGGACATTCAATGGTGCATGGGATTAATGTTGCCTGAAACAGCTGAATAGACATGCAAAGGTTGTAAGTATCTTTTGCCTGATAACGGCTATCATTTGACTGCATCTAATAATAATATAATTTGTTGGCTTTTGTGGGCCAAAACCAGGATATGATTATGAGGCACGCCGTAGTGGAGGGCTTCGGAAATTTCGACCACCTGGTGTTCTTTAACGTGCACTGACATTGCACAGTATGTGGGCCTCTAGCATTTGGCCTACATCGAAATGTTACCGCCACCGCTGGGATCGAACCCACGACCTTCAGGTCAGCACCCGAACTCCGTAACCACTGTACCACTGTTGCGGACAACTTATCTAAATGTGCTGCTTTCTAGAACTCCCTGATGAACATTTCATTTTGACACTGTTTGGTATTCTTGTTCAAATATGTAAAGTTGATAGTTAGTACTTCCCTCCTCAGAATTTTATGTGTGCAAGCAGCTGCATTACCACTGTTGCGGACAACTTATCTAAATGTGCTGCGTTCTAGAACTCCCTGATGAATATTTCATTTTGACACTGTTTGGTATTCTTGTTCAAATATGTAAAGTTGATAGTTAGTACTTCCCTCCTCAGAATTTTATGTGTGCAAGCAGCTGCATGCATTTCTTTTTCATCGTTGCCATGAGTATGATCTGTGCAATTGGATAGATTGATACGTATGCACTGCATGCAACTTCATGTGTAGAAAGCTTCACTTACTGGCCTGCCCCTGCAGCTTTTATTTTAGCTAGGAATTAAATGATACCTTAAGCTTCATCTATACCAAATGCAGTTATTGTACAGTGCCGATTTTCACTTGGTGATATGGGAAACATTTTTGGTGCACTTTTGGGCATAATACACATTGCTGAACACCACTTCAATTATGTATTCTTTCAGACCAAGCTTTTGGGTTTTTTTTCCGAAGGATTAGTGTATTTTTCATTAGTTGATGGCTGCTTTTACTCACATGATAAACATTCTTTGGTAATTTTAATTATTTGTCAGTACATTAGAATGTGATGAGGAGGCCTCTTAAATTATGTAATGAAGGAATTGAAGATTGATTGATTAGAGCAATGTACACTAAATAATCCAACATTCTGTGCGTTATCACAAACTGTACTCTGTTAAGGGGAAAGCCTTGGATGCCTTACGAAACGCAAAAATTGGCCCTCAATGTCCCGCGGCATCGGCATCCCGCAGCGTCGGGCACAGCACGAGTGATACGAAAAATCATCATCACGTGATGACGTCATCATGACGTCACAGATCGCTAAAATTGGTGTTGCCATCATGACGTCATGAATTTTGGCGTGACATCACATGATGCTGTCATCACATGACATCGTAGCTTGGTCAAAGGTGGGCTGATCATGGAGGCGGTGCAAAACCATGCTAGGTGCACAAAGCTTTCGCAGGGCGCCGGGACAGAATCAACACATCCACTGAGAAGAAAAAAAAAACAAAACAAAAGAAGATGGCTTTCGCCTTCCGGTCTTCTTAGATGCATAATGCATCTAAGAATGGACCCTATGAGTTTTTTATTTTTTGAAGTATACTATATTCCTAGCTTCATTTTTTAATCTCTTCGTTGGGGACTCTTTTAATTATGTTTTCTGCAAATTTTTTTGTTTCTTGTATCTCAGCTAATCGTGGCATGCCTAGGCTTTCTTGCAGTTGTGTGTATGTGTGTGTGTTTTTCTTTTTTCTCCAATGCCTCCCCTTAAACTCAGTGCTTCAGGTGGGGTCTGCAAGGTATTTTGAAATAAACAAAGGAGGCCATCTGAAAGCCTCCATCTCTGAACAAACGCTTTAACAGTGAATGAAGGCAGTTTAAAGCTGTCATCTTTGTTAAAGGGCCAGCATATTGGTACCTCTTGTGATGCCGTTGTCTATATGTCAAGAAGCAACGTCTTCTTGTGTACAGTTGTGGATGGATTGATACAGCTCTACTGGATGCAGCTTCATGTAACTTGTAAGCGATTCTTAAATATCTGGCATCTGCTAGTTCAAAATTTGGAATGATGCTAGAGCGACAAAAATTTATGTTAACTATTTGCTTTTTGTACACAGTACCAGCAGTGCATAGTCTGTTTGTCTGATATTAAATTTGAAATTTTGTCATTGTGTCTGGTATGGGCAATTGGCACCATGGCATGCCACTTCTCTCCGGTATAAAATGGCATCTTAATTGAAATCTGAGAATGGAGCACATGTCCCAGTGCTGGGGCAGTGAGGCCGAAGAATTCTCATGATAAACTGGTTATTGAGTTGCGCAATATCCTGGATTTGCGATCTGTTTCATTGATTTCGGTTGACAAGCTTGGAATGCTTTTCAAAATGATCCCAGCTCAACAGCTTTTCTTAATGAGCCATTGAAACATGCAGTAGGTGCAACCAATTTCAGACAGGTCATGATGCAAAAAGAGCAGAGATGCTTGAGCTTCTGGGCTCCAAGTCTCTATATGGAATTCATCGCAACATGCAGGCAGCAGAAGTGTTGCCGCAGGAGTATTCTCGGGCAATCACTTTTGAAGAGTTTTATTTTTGTGAGAATACCTAAGAACATGTTGTCATCTTTGGAGTGTTAATGCACCAGGAATGCCGTCATCCCTAGGTATTATCGCGTCCGTGACTCATCTTGTGAAATCTCGCAAAGTGTTCACCTCTGCTTGTCTTCGTGTCCTTTTTTGCCTATATCTTTCTTTTTCTGTGCTGTCGGGGGACACGTATTCACTAGCCAATCTTCATGTATGCACAATGGCTTTAGAGCACATTTCCTGCTGGAAGATGTGTTTGGTACATTGCGCACAAGTGTAACTCGAGACCAATGCTGTCCATAGGAGATGCTGTTTATAGCAGCATTGGAAACACAGGGCTTTTTCAGTAGCATGGCTGGGTCAATTAGTACTAAATGCTACGGCAGAAAGGGGCATGATAAAACATAACGGTAACAGTGAACACATGGTTATATGGTAGGGGTGTGCGAATATTCGAAATTTCGAATATTTTTCGAATAGTGTTTGCTATTCGATTCGATTCGCACTGAAATTTTACTATTCGAACTATTCGAACTTCCCTAAGACAAATGCAGTCAACGTCCGGTTGAAAGTCACCCCTTCAGATCTTCAATATGCTTCACCTCATTACATTCTCGTATTGCGGCAAAGCTGCCTTTCAAGCTCCGTTACGGTCGAACTTAGCCAAGAGACAAAGTACGGTTGGAAATGGTCCCTAGATTTTCGATATGCTTCACCTCATCACACCCCCGTATTGCGGCAAAGCTGCCTTTCAAGCTCCGCTACGGTTGCAAATGTATTAACTCAAGAAAACGCTGGTTCCAATATGGAGATGAAAGATGTGGCAGAGTTGGGAGTTCAATTAATGCTGTTTTGGACCTGAAATTTGGGCAGGAAGTCTGAAAAATCAGACGCCGAAGCCTTTTAGCATCCAAAATTTCAGATATTCTTATATATCGACGTCTACAAGGCAGATTTGGAACTCCAGACTTGAAGGGAGCACACCCTTGTCCGCCACATCAGTTGGCCTTCCACTTTAGTTGAAAGAGGAGGAGAGGCTGAGGAAATGGCATCTCTGCCTATCACGTGTAAAGTGTTGTTGGCAACACTTTGGTTGCACCAAATCATGTACATAAATACAATTTGGCCTCTACATTGCCTCACTCTTGATAAGAAAGACAACTATGAAATATGACCCAACCAGCACTTCATCAACCTAGCAAAAAGAAACACTTTCATGTTGCGATCTCACAAGAACATACTTAGGGATTCTCTGCAACTTTTTCTGTAATTTCACTTCGAATTATTCGAAAAATGTTTGAGAAATATTCGAAGATTATTCGAAATTATTCTATTCGATTCGCACTCAATCTTTATTATTCGAATTCGCTTCGCACCCAAAATTTTGCTATTCGCACAGCTCTATTATATGGTTTGTACTACTGAGCAATGTACTTTTCTTGTTCCTTTTTCAGCAATTCTAATTTTTATACCAACATGTGTTTGCTAGATGCATGTTCGATTCACTCTTATCCTCGTTTCACGAAACTAAAAAATACACGATTGGTTTGGACCCTTGCCCCCACTTGGCATAGTACAACAAAGTTTGTCAAATCTAGGTCTGTACTATATTGATTTATGTGGTACAAGCAGAGTACAGCAGCAGTTGGGTAACGCGTGCTGTGGTGAACAGTTGTCAGCTTGTTTTTTCTCTGTTCCGTTTTATTAGCGTCTGATCTTTTTCTCCCCTTAATAAGATTGTTGGATGGTCCAGCTCAGGGCATGATGTATGCAACACTTAACAACACAAAGTCTTGCGTCTCTTCTTCGAATGATAAACGTGTTCTCAGTTCCATCTTATAAATGAAAAAAAAGAATAAGCGTTGCAGACCTCCTTGTTGCTGTAATGACAAAACTGTGCCTAGTTTATGCACTTTGTGGAAGTATTTCATTTTCCCCATTTTGGTTTTGTTTACTATGCGCTACTTTAGTTGGATGAATGTGTTGAATGAATAAACAGCTTTATCGGTGGGTGTTAGAAAGATATTGAACAGCACTTCAGACTGGACGAAGAGAAGACAGCAGAGTGATTCAGACAGGACTATGACGAGACGACAGACACAACAGCGTGTGTGTTGTCTTTGTTTGATAGATGTGGTGTTGTTTCTGTTATCCTGTCCGAAGCACCGATCACCTCCATTGCAGTAAACTACCAACCATTCCAGTCCAGCACACTTTTTCAACAGGCATTTTCTACAGTGCTAGCTAACCGTCTCCATGCATGCAAACAGTAATATTCGAATTTGGCACTAGCACAAACACCTACAAGTGCTGATGCTTGAAACGCAAAGCTATTGATCTCGAGAGTTTTGTTTTGAAAGCACCTTTCACGGAGCTTGAGAATCTTGCATTTCTTGTGCAGCTATTTATAACGTCTGCTGTCTCTATGGCAGAATCGGTAGCCGTGGTGTGTCTGCTACTGTTGAGCACAATGTCACAGTGTTTGATTCCCGGCTACGGCGGCCACATATTTTGGAGTTGGGGTGCAAGAACACTCGATTTGGGTGCACATTAAAAAAATCCTAGGTGGCCAAAATCAGTTGAAAGCCCCCTACTGCAGTGTTCCTCATAGTCTATGCATTCTTTCAGGACGTGTGATTTAAAATTTTAAAAATGTGCTTATATTTTTGTTCTTCATTACATATGCTTAATTCTAAGCACCTGATAGAGATACCTAAGTACTTAGACAGTTGTCCTATTTGTAGTAACGTTTCAGGAAATAGGTGTGCCCACAATAGCTGCTACTTGGTGAATTAGTTTTATTTGGTGTAATATACAAGCAATTTTTTTTCCTCGAGCTAAGAAATAATGGCTTTCCCTTTGCTTTGCATAATAGGAACAATTATCTCCAATCTTTTTGACGGCGTCGTCAGGTTGAAAACGACCACATGTAGCATCGGTGTCGGCCTTGAAAAATTCCCCAGCGCTGCATTGAAATTTCGTGATCTTGCTTCTCTTTGAAAACCGTTTGAACCCTGGTAGGCACCTATCTCGAGATTCATTTGTATGCACCTTTCTTCATACTTTTCTTCGGGTACCTACGCAAAGCGTGAGTGTGTCGCACTACAGCCAACGAGCAATGTACGTAGGCAGTGTAAAGTTCATTCCTTGTTTACCCATTGGAAAATGTCACGAAAAGTAGCAGCAGGTGGTGAGGCAGCTCGTACATACACACAAGTCTAACTGCCTTTCCGTGCTGGTCAGTGCAGTCGACCTTGGCAATCGAGGAAATCTTGCTATTTTATTCCTCGCTGTTTTGGCGTCTCTCCAGTGATCTTTTCTTGCTGCTGGCATTTCCCTTCGTTTGCATCTACTACCCTTTCGCTCAATGCATTGAGATAGCCGATTTCGGCTGCCACTTCTTCATGCAAGCTTTCGTTCTATCAGTGGCAAAGCGATCGAAAGGATAATATTTTTGCTCTATCTCCAAAGAAGTGAACTTAAATGTCATGTGCGAAAAAAAAAAAGAAATAAACCCAGTTGCAATATGCAATTTAATTTTTATAGAAAATCCGAGCATTAGCTGCAGTGTTATTTTCGCGAAATATCAAAAGAAACGTAAAAGCAGCAGCTTGTAGATGACGTGCGCGCTTTTTTTCTTTCTTTTAGTGAGTAAACATTGTTTTCTACAATCTGAGTCATACATTTCTCGTGCGTCTTTCCATGATCGAACGCTTGTTTGTTTTCCGATTTGAAAGTGCGATTGCCTTACAAGTTGGTCCTCAGACAACAAACAAAAAATGACGCGCGTTAACAATTTTTTTAGATTATCGATACCCGTCGGCGAAGAGAAACTATGATGACAATCGCAATCTAACTTTTTAAGCACACAACACACACGGCTGGTACGTATATGTCGATGGACAGGCTATTTAAAACGAATACAGCGGAGTTAACCGGTTGATATGTGATCGATGGTGTGACATCGTACCGTTATGTATGGCACGCTAGCGGTGGGCGTTGCCGAGTGCGCGGAATGTTGTAGGCGGTGTTGCTAACTTGCGGATACAACGCCTCATCTCTACGCGGTTTAAGACTGTTCAGCTATGCAGAGCGAGCATTGATTCACTCCGGTACGTGAGCTTTAGTCATCAATTTTGGCGCATATTGCTATCACGTGCGCGAATCGTGGCTCGTTAAGACATTGAAAAGTCAGCTCAACGGCAGTAGGTGCTCGCTGGCAATGGGTGATCCATCGCTTTGACAGTCCGCTCATGCAACCTCGGCACGATTTCGTTGGTTTTATCCAGCAGAGCCGGATATTTTACGAGTTGCCGCGCATTTGCGCGCGGTGCAATCGCCTGCGGCCCCAGTCCCCATGTGTCCCTTCTGATCACAAGCGGCGATAATCAGATTATCTCGGTACCTGTTCCAGATGAATTAGAACAATAAATACGATCGTTTACTATCTCGTCAGCGCGCAGAGAACACCTGGCACAGCTTACAACGGCGTTCATCCACAGCTTTCGGCTTGCCTACCTGCCCACGCCCTCCTCCTACATCTACCTCGCCAGCCCTCGCACTCACGACTGCCGCAGCGCCGCTCTCCGACGTAGAAATGAGTGCGGGCTTTGATACCTAAATAATGTTACCGTAATCGCTTTGCTCCCATATTTTCCACCAATCGCAAATGTTTATTGCATCTCGCGAGGACTACTTTGAATTTCGATGTTACAAAAAATAGTTTTATACGATGGAAAGTGTTGTCCTTGTACATGCGTGCCTTGCATGTCGTCATGGCTTGTGAATCATCACAGGCCATCCAATGACGGTGACGCAGCGCATCGTCACGTGTGCGTTGCTCGTGAATCGTCCAATGAAGAAAGGCCGGGGTGACGTAGCGCGCAGTGATATCGAGCTCTTAGGCGAGGGTTATGTGGACCTGCTTTCAGTGACGACGACGTTGTACTTTGACGTGGTTGCTACGTTTCTGCCAATTTGCCCACTCGGGTTGCGGCAAACTTGGTGACGAGAAATACGTAACTGGTAAGTGCTCTGCGTCGACCCTCGTACAATAACAGTCGGGCGTGATGTCTTTCGTGCGGTGGTGGCATTTTTCGATTGCCGGTTTAGAAATTAGCCCAGTTTTGGACCTCTGATTTTGGGAAACTGTGTGGACGATGTCTGGAACGGTATCGCTGCAAATATGGCAGGCTGCCAGGGCTGCAATCGCGCTGAATTTAGACGCGTGTGTATCCGTTAGGCCTAACTGTACATCGCGGCTGGTTCGATCGCGGAGCTGCGAACCCGTGTGTTCCGGCTGGCGTTCTAACCTGCGTTTAGTCGGGCACTTCGGTGGTGTCCGATTGCGTGAAGCTGCTCTGCCGGGTTATCAGCGTCGGGTCTGTGGCTGTCCGCAATGGTGTGGCATGGACTTTCCGTTTTGTAGTCTGTGTTTCAAGGTGCATCTGAAACCTTGTCGCCCGACGGTGCTGCATTCGATTTCTACATTGGCGACTTAAAACGGTTTGAGCGTGATATGGCGTCTGTGTGTTCCGTTTCTTTTGATCGGGCATCTGATCGTTACTAGTTTTATTCACTGTTTCTCGACCTTAACGTTGTAGATGTTCTGTGGTCATAGTTTGCGCGCGTCTTTAGCCTTTTTCTGTGCGCTCGATTTAGTGCGTATTCGACCAGCTGACTCGCTTTCTGTAATGAAGATACCGTATTATTCTATCTGCAGCGCGTGTTATACGGAAGCAGCCGGGGAAGGTATTGCGCCGCGCTGCCGCGCACCTGGGCTCGCAGCGGCCTTGAGCCAAATAGTTTTGCAACGTGGCTGCGAGGTCGCCAGGCGCGTAGGCCATTTTGAGGCTCTCACGTAGATTGACCTTAGTTTCAGTTAAAAAGACGCCACAGCAGTCGTTCTGCGTCAGCAAAAGATCAGAAAACTGTTCGCATCGGCGCTTGCGTGTTATCGGCGCCTACGTCCATTCTTCATTCTGCGGTCGCGTTGAATATACATCGGCGCGTTTCCGAAGCGACTGAACGTGGTGCGTTTTCCTTGTGTGGCAGTGGAAAACCGATGGTAGCGACGTTAATAAACGATATTCGGTTGTCGCATATGGATGTTTTAGCGCGCATTCTGCCAACGTGGAGTCGATAAAAATGTCGCGTGCGTCATCGCATGACGTCAGTGTGGTTACGTCACGCACTTACGTAAACCGTTGTTCGGCGACACTGGCCTCTGTCCACGCGGGCGGGCGGTAGCACTGCGGACCTCACGAAGCGATTATTAACCTTCTTGTGAAATGTGTTATATATATATTTTGTTCGCCTGTTTTGGTTTCACAGAATGTGTTTTTAGATACACGGCAACTGCCCATGGGAAAGGAAGACTCAACGACTTGGATAATATTTAATTATTAACTAGGAAGTAATGTGTTAGAAATTGGATTCTGGCAAGACTAAACTTCTGAGACACTTTTTGCAGGCACGCTATTTTTGATGATTGCCACGTAGGCTAATAAATAGACTGCACATAGCAATTCAGCTGGAAAGCAGATATTAAAAATTCGTAAAGAGATAAGGTAAAACCACTTAATGCTTCGGATAGGCTGCCAAGCAGAGCAGTGCTCTTTCGTAGACTATCCTGCAACCTGTTCAGGCATTCAAGAAAGTTCTTTTTTTTTGTAATCCAACTGGCTAAGCGAGGTCTACCGCAAAAGGCGAACTTGGGTGTGTGGTAGAGCAGTATTTTTAATGCCAAGGCCAGTGAAACGTGTATTCGTATTAACATGTTGACAACAAGCACGGTCACACCATTATTGCGAAATAGCGGTTCAAGGTGGCAGTGTGCTCAAAAGCGTGTTGCCAGTGTTCTTGCTGTCGACGAAAAGGGTGCGTGATATGAGCACTTGCAGATGGTAAAGCCTTTGAAACTCTTCATTCATTAATGCAAGCATTTAATAGTCGAGTGTTTTTTATAATGGAAATAAAGATTTTGTAGACTTGGCTCCTTTGCATTCATTTCAAGTTTTTCCAAAGGGTCAACAACAGCCAATACTGTCGGTTTAATTGAAAGCAAGACAGTGTTATTTTTTTTTCGTAACAGCTTAAGAGTGCAAGAAAAGGCCCTCTTACAGACATCCAAGGATCCTGATTTTGTGTGCATGCATGTGTGTGTCATGCCGTTTCCAAGATGGATTAACAACTAGAACATATACAGGTTCCTCGAAGGCTGCGTTGTATTGCAGAGTACATGAAGTTTGGGGAAGGTGCATTAATCTGGCTATACTGATAGCATGCCTGTGCAGTTAATTTCTTTCTCAGTAGACCCTTTACATAATCCGCAAGTGCTCTTCCCTGCACTGCATGTTCGCCCAACTAATGGCACCTGTCGGGCTTCAAGTGGAGATGAGGCCCTGGTTGGACGTACTGGGGCTTCTCTATTATGCGAGTCTATATCGAGAGCAGAGTCTACATTTTCAGTGTCGTAGCACAAGCAAACTGTGCGTGAACTAGCTGCCATTAGTCGGGCTAACTGCATCGCTGGAAAGCTAGCTTCACAATTGTGAAAAGGGTCATTGCACTCGTCCTATGGATAGAACTAGTAAAGTTTTTGTTTGTAAACTACTGATGCTTCCTAGTGCTGGTATTGTATGCACTTACAATGCTCTTCATTATTTTCATCTCTGCGTAATCGTCATCCCAGTTCTTGGCA
Organism: Rhipicephalus sanguineus; assembly: GCF_013339695.2. Taxonomy (NCBI): domain Eukaryota; kingdom Metazoa; phylum Arthropoda; class Arachnida; order Ixodida; family Ixodidae; genus Rhipicephalus; species Rhipicephalus sanguineus. The sequence goes on along the minus strand of NC_051178.1, from coordinate 157,156,823 downwards.
GGTGCCTGCTGGTAGCCAATATTTCAGTAGTTAGTTGGTGGTTGTTGCTTGTGGCACGAATGCAGGTCTAACGAAAACAGGACCTGGGTAAAATGTGTAGATTGAGGAGACCCTCTATTGTTTGAAATGACAGAAGCACACTTAACTCGTTTATTTGGTCAGGTTCTGGAGAGCAGCCACCCGTAACTCGGGCGATGATAGTTATGTACATCGCCCGATAGTTATGTAAGTGCTCATCGGAAGCACTTACAATATATACAGGGAAGATTGTGTTGAGTTTGCAGATATTGCAAGGAAAGCAGGCAAACTGTCCAAAATTCAGGCTGCACTCTTCATTCAACACACTGTAGCCACTCATGTACAATATGGCATAGACAACCATTATAGTAAATCACTTGGTGCAAACGTTTACTGGGGTTCTTGTGAGACCTCGTGTTGGCTGTAAATATAGCTCCTGCATTGAACAAAGCCAGGTTATTAACAGTTAAACAGAATTAAATTAGAAAGAGTGATAAAATAAACCTCCTAATTTGCTTGGCAATATGGGGCCGAGCGTGTCGGTTCGTGAAGTGTTGATAAAAGAAGGAAAATTGGAACTTTAAACTTGAGCTGTTTATTGTGGCAAACTGAAGACCTTCTTCACGTTCCCAAAATTCTCTGTGTTTGTGCATGTCCTTGAGTATGTAGAATATTCAATATCAGGGAGCACACATATAGCATGCTTCCGGCCAAGTATCTCCAAAATTTCTGGTGTTTGCTGTAGTAAGGGGGTTCGCTGGTTTGTTCCAGGCTCTACGTGTTGTTTTGGCAGATGTAGCATGGTTTGTGCTGTAGTAGCGTACTGTGCTGTGGCCGCTCGTCAAAGTGTGCCTGGTGTCCCTTGCACAGCTTGCTGCACTCCTCTGCGGCTGCTTGCTGCTACTACTACTCGAAAGCTCGCGGGCATTCGAGTGGGGCTCGGTCGTAGCAATGGTTGCCAGGGGGTGGTTGGTGGTGTGCGCCCGCTGAGGCTGCCGGGTGCGTGTGCTGTGTTGTCGTGGCTGGCCAGCGCTGACCCCGCTTGCATGGCCATGTAAGGAAGTGCTCATGGAAGAAGGAGCGACCGTGGTGACCAGCAGTGCGCCTGTATCGCGTTGCCTCCAGCACGACCACGGCAGCACGCTCCAGCCCGGCTCCCAGCGCGGTAGTGGTCACCTCTGCCCAGGGGGCGCACCAACGGCACTGTGGTGTTTGCCTCGCCGGCACAGGTCAAGCAGCTCAATGTGAGTTGGTTCTGCACTGTGGCTGCCACGAGACACCTGGAAAAAAGTTTCTGTTGCATCATGCTTTGCCTGCACTCCTCTGCTTTTCACACTGCATTGTGCAACTTGCAACTGATAACTACACCCGGAGGCAGCTGCACGAAGACTCGATGCAGCCTTGGTAAAATAACACTTGCATAGTTTCGATGAAGGCAGCCAATGAAAGTTGCAATTGCAAGGTTGTTCAGTGTTCCCGAACACTGGAATTGTCTTAACCGCAGAGCATTGGTGTCTCCCTCGTCATGTTGCACTCGTACCTGCTTTCAAGCCTGGTTTCATGGCTTTTTGTCACGAACCATGCAGTGAACCAACTTACAAAGCATGTATTTGCAAGCTTTCACATGCTGTGCATGACTAACGGCGAAGCCAAGCACGTCACCAACAATGCAGCAAGCGTGAAGTGCAGCCTGTGCTAGCAGGGTTGCAACAACATTCTTCGTGTATTACTCTGCGTGCGCTCATGATCAGCACTTTGCACTTACACTACTGGGACAAAGCAGGCATTTATTGGCAGTGCAGATGCCTTTTATGGCATTCTTCACATGCCTGTGCTGCTTTTTCTGGGCACCTTGCTAAAGAAAGGGATTGTCTTTTGTCAGTGTGAGTGCAAAAATAACATTTGCACTCCGCTTTTCTTTTTCTCCTTTGAATTGAAGTTCTGTTTCGGGTACATTGGTTTTTATTATCTTTGTTGATGGACACGTTGCTCTTACATACACACACTGGGACTGAAGCAGGAAATGCGAAAAAATATCTTTCTCTTTGCAATTCTGAACCCAGTCTCTTTGTATAAATTAGTCATTGTTGAATGATGTGGAAGTTGTCACACAAGTAAAGTTGCATGAAGTCTTCCGGCGTTTCAATTACAGATGAAGATTCTCAGTTTGGAAACCAGGTCTCTGCCATTACTCGGTCATGTCCCAATGAGTTCAGAATTTTCATTGATATTGTTGCATTGTAGCATTTTCAGTTCGTTTTACATATTTACTGTTACATTGTTAGCAACTTCCTTTGTCATTAGTAGCACCACTCATTTCAAGTCTACAGATGTGGACACGAGGGCAGTCTCTTTTAAGGGGCTGTGAAACACATGTTTGGCTGGGAACTCCTTATATTGTACAACAGCACAATTCATTTATTTGAGGTCAAGAGCCTTTTGCATAGGCACATTTCTCTGCACCGAAACCTTCCTAGGGAGACAATAGTGCCGCACACTACCCATAAGGCTCCTCCCGAAGTGCCGATTTGAGCCACCCGTTTCTTCGATATCACCTCAGGTGGTCGGCAGGATCTTGTTTCAAACACAATGAACATACAGATGGCACCCATCTATCATGAGCATGCAGGTGTTGTGGAGGTGGTTGAAACCCCTGCAGTGTGCGCATGTTCTTTCTGGTTGCAAGGTGCATTTCATTCCTTTCTGACTTTTGTTCAGCTGTAGACACCCTACTTTTGAGAGCTACGCACTACATCTTTGTATTTGCTGGTCTGTACATTCTCTATTCTTTTCCTCTCTCTCCCTCTCTCTCTCTTTTTTTTCCTTTCAGCTTTCCACGATGGCAAGTTATAGACCACGTTTCATTTTTGTGTATGCATGCCGCCATCTTGGAAACTTGGCCCTTGCATGCGAGTACATCTTTCATGATATTGAAGTGCCGAGAGTGTTTAGCGTGATCAATGTTGTGATTGAATGTGTGTGTGGAAATACCTGAACGGACGTCTGTGCCATGGTTTGCAGACTGGCTGTAACGTGGCATATCTCGCCGTTTGGCTAAATGTCGTTCGTTTTAACAATGGCAGCGCACATTTGGCACCGTTGTCGAGGAACCTGCTTTGTCGTAAGCCCACTGCGGTGGCACGCTCGTAAATTGATTTATGGTCAATGTTGCCAATGCATTGTGCAGCAGCTGGGGGTTGGCTTTCTCTTATTGTTCAATTCATAAGCTTGCGTGAATGTGCATGAAGGGATTTCTTTAGTTGTTTTCTTTTCTGGCCCTAGCTGAAAGGTCACAGTTGTTTTATGTCTCTATTAAAACACAGCTGCACTCAGCTTCAGAATGGGGTTAAGCAATGCTTAGCAGGATCTTTTTTTTTGGTAGCACTATACTCTATAAATATTCCATATGAGGCATTGGCATAGTGACCTAGCAGCTCCTACTTAGTTATCGTGTTTGTAAACCAGCAGTCGGATTTAGATAGTGTTGCGCAGCTGTGCTACCAGCCCGATCTAACCTGCCTCAAGGAGCATTCACAGTATTCTTCATTTATTCCTTTTTTTATCTGAAACCTTTTCTGGAGGTAATTACAACTTTCAAAAGGACAAAGCTATGCTAGGACACTATATAAAAGATTCGATGGGAAACGTACAATACCTTGCCATTCTAAAAGAGCCCTCAAACGCTCAATTGGAATAGAATTACCTCGCTCTTACACTAGATTGCCTCGTGGATTTCCTGTAGCAAAGATCTTTAATCTTGTAGTATATGTGGAGGTACAGGTAGTGATCTCAAGCTCCAATCGGGAGGAAGGGCAAGGAGGCAATGCCCTGCCGAAAAGTAGGTCTCCGTCTTCGACATTATGCTCAATGCATCTATAGAGCGCATCTCGCTCACAATGCTCTATGCTAAATGGAAGCTCGTTTCAATTCGAACTAGCGTCAAGAATTTGAACTTACAAGTATGTTAAAAATTCCACAGATGAGCCTTAATTCTGCATACATGTCATAGGATGAATTCTAATTTCATTCCTTAGGCATTGGCTGTGTTCCTTATTAGTGAACGACTCGAGTACTGTGCTGTTCGTCACAGCAAATGGCTTTTGCCTCTTGTCTTGGTGCACACTGGCCTTTGTTCATTAAATACCGGCATTCTTTATGTCAAACACTTAGGTACGAAAGTTGTATCTTGTACAGGTAGATACAGTTGGTGATGTTCTGCCATCACTCCTACATTCGTGTTTTGGGCTTTTCCAGTTGTACAGCTGTATACTGAAGAAAAAAAAGTGATGTTGTGATCCCGCGACATCAAAGTAGAGCACCGTTTTTAACCTAAGAGGACTATAAAGCAGTATTAACAGCTCAAGCACAAGATTATTGTGCCGATTCTTCATACTAACATTGCACGTTCAGAGTGAAAAAGGGCGTTAAGCTTATTAGCTAGAAGTTAGGCTACCGGTGATAAGCTTCAGTAAGGTGTAAACTTTTTGTTACCATGCGCGTGTTCGTGCAATGTTGTCTCTACCTGCGCGTGTGGAAGCATTGCCGAAAGAGATGGGTTGGCCAGCCGCATGGCTCGCTTCTCTAATTGTTTGTTTGAAGGTCTGGCATTTTCATTCATTGCCACGCAGGTGGTCCCTTCAGCCACGACACAAGCGCTGGCAGTGCAACAGCCCGGCGGAGGTGTGTCCATCGTGCACGTGTCTATCCCCAACCAGCCCATGCACGTACAGTCAGTGATACAGCCCAACCAGCAGTCCGTGATTCAGGCCGCTGGAGGGGCAGCTGCCCTGCAGACAGTAAGTGCATTTGGTGTGAGTTATAGTCTTTTCTTTTTTTAACCCTTAGTGCTTAAAAGGAAAATGCATTTATGTGCGTGTGTTTGTGTGCACTTTCCAGCAGATTTTCGCTAATCCCTCTTGTTCCCTCTCTCTCCCTGGTGCATTCCTTGCGGGGAACCGCGTGTTTATCCAAACAGTGCAGTGTTGATAATTGGAATCATTGGTATGTGTCCAGGTTGCTGTGGTCAACTGGACAGACGATGGGCAAGCCGGAGACCGAATACAGAAACTGTCAGCACTGCACAGTGTTCTTTTTCCTGCTTGCATATCATCCATCCAGTAGACTACACAAAAATGCACCTTCAATGCCGCATTTCTTTTCTCGTCTTACGTGTATAGACCCAGAATGTCGTGTGTTGACTGCATACCTACTTAGCGCTTCAAACTTTAGCTCAGTGGATGTTCGTGTCGTGTGTTTAAGATTTGCTGCGTATTTTGAGGTGCGATGTAACCTGCACACTTCTGCTCTAACATTTTAAGCAGCCTTTCCCTGTTGACCCTCGTCCTTCTTTTTTGCTTTTGTTGTGCTGTTGTAACCTGTAATTGTGCAGCCACTGTTGTTTGAGCGTCCACCAGCCATCCTATGCACCCATGTTGAATATGTCGTTGCAAGTAACGTTCAGTCAGCAGCTCTGAAATGAGTGACCCAGGCAGAATCGTATTTTTATCCCAACCGATGTTATGAAAGCTTTATTACGACTGGAGCCGCCCTCCTGCTGCCAATGCTTCTATTTCTGATGTCGAGAATTGCAAAGGAGCTGTTCACAATCATCTCCACCCTGGTAGCACAAAACATTGCTGCAACATTGTCATAGTGTTGCCTTTCAATGTTGTTACAACGTGGATAATGTCCGCCTTCAGTAGCATTCCCGCAACATTGACAAGAAACATTGCAACAACATTGCTGAATCATTCAGGCAACGTCGCTAAAACATTATATAATATTGCAACAACATTTTATTAATGTTGCTTTCGCAGCATTGCAGCATTAGAGAAACGTTTGCACGCACGCTGCACACCATTCAGGCAGCATTGCTGAAGCATTAAATAATGCTATAAAAATGGTTATTAGCGCTACTGCCACACTGCAACATTAGAAAAAACATTTTCGTGCATCCTGCACCTCACTGAAGGTAGTAGTGATTTTGAACCATTAGGTATCCCTGCACTGACTGTCTTTTTGCAGCACAACAGTCAATCAAAGGTGAGCAGGAAAACAAAATTGTATGGAAGAACACTTTATTGTCCCCGATATGAACACTAATAATCTGATGAATCCTCTTCCCTGATGGACACATCTGGCATGCAGGCTCCGATGTCGCTCGGCTGCTGAAAAAATTAAATTATATTCATGCATTAGTCTTAACAGAAGTCATTCATTAGGCTCATTATAATAATTTGTGCCCCATCAACATGTCACGGTTTTAAAAGAATACCACCACAGAAATTAGGCAAAGAGTTTTTTTTCCGGCAGCTGTTGATGTCACCTTTAAATACAAACATATATTTTTCCAGGGAGTTGTATAATTCACAGCCCTTTCAAATATGTGCATGAAGAGTAGTGTAGCTCTTGCATTTGAAAAAGATACTCGTGTCACCAGAAGTGGCAATCCCTAGTATGAAATTTTTTAGCCCACTAGCGAGCCCAATGTTATGCTGGCGGGAGGCCACGTGGCAACTGCATCTTCAAGATTACGTGTGAAGCAGTGCAGAGAGACAAGGCACAAAAGGAACGAAGCGACAGGACACCGCTGCATTCGCAAGTAGTTTATTTTGAAAAAACAAGGTTATTACATATATACCAGCGTACTACGTGTGACAATGACTTTCAGGTTATAACAGTTTCCGGTGATCTTCCAAAAAAAGACTCCACAATCACTCAGAACAACGGACGCTTGGCTGATACAATCACCTTTCTTGTAGGGACGTGGAAAGTCTCGATCACTTCCCTGGTCAGCTGATCCTTGTGATTGGAAAGTATCTCAGTTTCAGGGAAAAGCGGCGTCCAACCACATTCCAAGCAATTCCGTTTAATGTGTGAATGAACATTGTTTGTTAGTGATCTCGTGTTCTGAAAGTCGTGTGTTAACGATCAATAACAAACAATGTTCATTCACACATTAAACGACATTGCTTGGAATGTGGTTGCATGCCGCTTTTCCGTGAAACTGAGATACTTTCTAATCACAAGGATCAGCTGACCAGGGAAGTGATGGAGGCTTTCCACGTCCCTAAAAGAAAAGGTGATTGAATCAGCCAAGCATTGGTTGTTCTGAGCGATTGTGAAGTCTTTTTTGGAAGATCACCGGAAACTGTTATAACTTGAGTCACTGTCACACGTGGTACACTGGTATGTACGTATATAACCTTGTTTTCTTCAAAATAAACTAGTTGCGAGTGCAGCGGTGTCCTGTCGTTTCGTTTTTTTTTTTTTTTTTTTGTGCCTTGTCTTCGTGCGCTGCTTCACACGTAAACATGAACTATCACCAACTCGCCGAACTTTCAACTTCATCTTCAAGAGCTGCAAAATTTGTATTCAACAAGGGCACTTGCTATCCTCCTTTGTACTAGTGAGTGGTGAATGGACTAGGCTTTCACAAGCACGGGCGCATTGTATTTGTGTACATGCCTCACAGTGCCCTAGAACTGCATTACACTGCTATGCACAAGGCAGCGGGTTCAGTTCCCGGCCACGCTGGCCATATCTTGTGGGAGCCACAATGCACACATGCTTGTGTACTTCTGCTGCTCCTGGCATGTGTTTTCAACGTGTCACATCAAAAGGCAATAAGATATGTTGCACTCTTGAATTAGGGAGAGACGTGGTACTTTAAAACATTTCTTTAATTCTTGATCGATTTTGACGGAAATTGGAAAGTTTAAGAATATTTGTGTGCGAATTTCAAATATGCAATTGTTATTTTTTTCTATGATAAGTAGTTTCCAGGATATCAGACAAATACTTCTTTAATGCCTAATTAGCTAATTAACCGCAACCTGCACTAATGTGCAATCCACAGAATACATTCAGAATGTAGTGTGGCGTAAAGTATAAATCATTGCTTTAGGCAATTTCCAAGCAGAGTCGCGAGCTGTTGCACCCGATTTAAAAAATGCCCTCATTAATACTCGAAACAAAACCTTCATTTATAACATTTCCTCATGAAAGTACTACAACAAAATTTACCTCATGACACATCGCATCTGCTTATATTAGAAGCAAAAAAAAAGAAATCAATGATAACCCAGGTATAACAAAAGATATTGCTCCTCCATCACAGGAAGAGCATGAAAAATTGTTTGCTGTTCGCCTTCAATTTAAAGGGCAGGATGCATGATTTTGGTTTTTTAAAGTAAGATATGGATAACAAATGACAGTATGCTACTGTATGCAGCAATGAAAATTTGTAACCAGGTGCAGAATGATGTCAGGAATGTGAAAAGATGAAAAGACAATGACAGAAGAAAGACAAAAATGTTTGTCACAACAAGCAGTTTCTTTGTGTAACAAAGAAAATGTTAAGGCTAGCAAGCCACATAATCAAGGCACATAATTAGGACTTAGTAAAGTTAAGTAGTGTTGCAGAAGAAAGGCATTGGGTACCATTTCTGAATCCTTGAAGGAGCATAGCGCAGCCAGTCTGCGGCATATGAACGTTTCGTACATTTTCGGCAATCCGCCGCCGTCTCCGTTGAGATGACACTTCACCAATCGAACTTCTTCATATCCGCACAATACACATGTCACCGCGACGCCGCCAACGGAGCACAATCACAGAACACTACACCCAGAGAACATCATCTTGACTCATCTTGACTACACTAGAGTGCCCTAGAATAGGGGGAGTGTCCAAAGCGCCAGCTCCCGCGCGGTCCTTTTGCGGTGAACTGCCGCGCGCGCGCGCCGCTGTTGGCGCCGGAACACCGTGGGCTTTCCGAGCTCGGGAAGCGCGCGGAAAGCGAGGGGCGTCTGCTACGCGCTGTAGTTTTTTGCGCTCAGTTTTCACACAGGGCACGTGAAGTCTACGTAACTTTAATAATGCGGTGCGGAATGGAGCTTATCCACCTTCAAGACGTTGTGTTAGTGCTGGGGTGCAAACACAGAATGCAGAGGAATCATGTGTCAAGCAGCATCAGCGTGGCCTGGTTCAAGTGATAAAGTTCGAAAACGTTGATGCGTGCGTAAAAAATGCCCAAAGCGAACACACACAAGGAAAGAAATAAAATAACTATTCGCACGGGCAATAGCATCACGCATGCAAGAATTAACAGTAATAAAAAACGTAAATTACACGCGCAGTCAGCTGAAATACTTAGGCGCAGTGACCTCTTCACACTACGAGTTTTTACCCATGGTCGCCAGTGGTTGCTCGCCATATGCGCAGCGCTTTATTCGACAGTTTGTTAGCCTCCACTAGCACTTTATTATGGCACAGAACACCGGGAACACGTGAGGTAAACAAAAGAAAGAGTATGGGCGGCCATACGACTGCAATGCTCTTGGCTTATTCTTGCTTCTGAGGTAGCGTACAAGGCTCACCGTGCGCAAACTTTGCAAAGAAAAGCAATGCCTGGTAAACTAACCTTATCCACAAGTTTTTGCATAAAAGGCGTAATATTAAAAATGCTTTTAAAATATGCAGATATCATGAAATAAAGTTACAAGCACCCTCATTCTTACCGTGCAAGTCAAATAGCTGCCTGAACAAGAACACGGTAAGGAATTTACAAACGTGAAAGTGTAATATTCAGTCACTTCAGAAAATTGTTCAGAGATCTCTTATGTCTAGATGTTTCAGAGCGAGCTGTGGTCACTCATGCGTCGCTCTTGTTTCTATCTACAGGGAACGCTGAACGTCAGTATGAAACGTTTGAGCGAGATGCGTGCATTGTTTCGACCCTTCACCATACGAAATGAAAACAGTTTCAAACAACTAATTCTCAACTTCAGATATTTTCACGGTTCGCGGCGGTTAGCGTTCGCCGGTTTCAGAGACTTTAGAAAAAAGATGTGAACGAGTAGTTACATAAAATACAATTGTTTTCATGGCAATCGACTGCGCGTCAGCAAGGCACCCGACCGCAATTTGCCGCTTTTTCCTGATGAGCTCAATATAGCGTCCACCACGCTTTCCTACTGGAGCCCCGGAGTACTGAAACTACGTGTCTGGTCATCTCTTTAAAAAATATAAAGAGAGGACCAGACGGGTAAAGCAAGCCTCTTTTGTCCCGCAGACGCGTGTAATCAGCTGCTCTGAACTAAGAATCACGTTTGTTTTCGGGTGATCGTTGGTAACATGAAGTGAAGCATACACGGTGTTGCACTGTTATCGTTTCATTTACTTTGGTTTCTCTTGTTTTTTTTAAGGCAAAAGCTTAGATGCCTCCAAACACGAAAATTGACCATCGACGTCCTGCGCCGCCAACACGAGTGATGCACAAAATCATCACGTGATGACGTCACAGATCGACCAAATTTGTGACGTCACTATGACGTCATCGTGAAGTCATTCAACATGGCGTCATGTGATGACCATGCCAATTTTCGTGCATGCAAAGTTAACGAGACGCGAGAGTTATGCTAGTAATTTTTTTACTTTGGTGCCGCGGCCACGCCGACGGACATATTCGCCTTCGCAAGAAAACGCTTGAAACAGCAGAGCAGCCTTGTAAAACAAATCGAACGCACGAAAAAAAGAAAGGATATGAAGGGTGCAAACGCATTAGCATGAGGTAGCCATTTACTGCGTACGTGCATTTCTGCTACGTATTCTCCTGGTTATCTTCGAGATCTCCAGCTTATTCTCATCTGCAGCACATTTACGTTCGTCATTCCACACGAAAGTACATTAAGCGCCTTCTCTCATGATGAAGTACGCGCAGAATGCGTTCCTCAAGCAGCCGCGTAAGTGTAGATCAATGCGGTGACAAACCAGCTGAAAGGAATATACAAAATTCCCGTTTCACACACGCCCAAACGTCTTCCCTGTGCGCTGAGTCGCTGCAGTATTATGTTGCAGTGACGCAGTATTAAATATTGCCCTAATTTCCGCAGTTTTGGCTAATAGCGGCCGAAATATCAGGCGCGTAGCAGACGCTCGCCGCTTTGGCGCAGCTTCCGCGCGGAGAAAGTCCACGGGTCCGGCACGGCAGCGCCGCGGCGTGGGAGTTCACCGCAAAAGGCCCTCGCTCCTCCCATGTATTCGCGCGGCGCTTTGGACACTCCCCCTATTCTAGGTCACTCTAACTACACACAACAAAGGTGCTGCGTCAACACGTGGTATACAAGCAGGTGAACGAACCGAACCGAACGAACCGCAAACGCACATGGTAGCGGACTGAGTTATATGTGGTGTGTATTACATGATTATTATAAATATAAATAATGCGGCCTGTAAATTAGACAGGAAACGCTACAGCGGCAGCTGCACTGACTGTTAATAACTATTGAACGTTTCCTTGGCACGTTCGTGCCTCCATTTCGGGTTTTCTAGGTATACAACTGCGGCGCGCAAATTCAAATCTGTCCGCACGACGTCTGACGACGTCGGTGTCCGTTGTGTCTGCTTAGCCTAACTATACTGCCTTGAACCTGGTCACGATTTCATTTTATGACTACATATCCGCGGAGTATGATTAACAGCTCGACGCTCCACGAGCTACATGGCATGCAAGGAGTTCGTGAATGTTCGGACAGTGAACAGATAGAGGTCGACAAATAAAATAAAATACACCAAAAAAAAGGACTTACCACGTTTCCCAATGCTGCAGGGACCCATCGCGTAAGAACTTCACGAGGGTCGTTCTCGAACAGAATGAGAGAAATCGCCGGCATGGCGTGCACAAAAGATGTGATTATAACTGATTATAACGTGTTCTTGCGCGGTGGGCGTACTGGCGGCGGGATTGTGCAGCTTAATTGATCGCTGTAATGTTTAATGTGAGAATCTGCTTGAAGTGTATGCATGCTTATAAAAAAATTCTAGGCCAGAAAATAATGCTCTATACGGTTGCTCTAGTTGCTTCAGCGAGTTTGCGCTTATAGTCGGCCACACCGTCCCCGCCCGTCATCTCCGTAGATGTTGCCTCAGACTTTTGCTGCATGCAACAGCGCAACAATGGCCTCTAAGACGCATATAATTTATTTTATTTAAATGACGACGTTGCCTACAACTACTTATTGTGGATTAAACAGGTTCTCAGATATGTGTTATCATACGCAGTAGATATTTTGCTTCGTTGTCAACGAATAAATCTCCGAGTAACAAGTACTAATCTAGGAGGCCGTGCTACAGCTTGGACATGCAGTTGTGTTTGGACTTCGCAAGTGCCAAAACAGGCTACGATAATGCAGAAAAAAATGTGGTCACAATTTTTTACGTACTATTCATTTTAAAGTGACGACCATTGAGATATACGGTTGCATCAGTGCGCCGTATCACGAGCCCGAATCTAGGAAGTCAGCATAACTCGCGTTGCTGTGTATTAATTTCGCAGATGAAGTTTTCTCCTCATTTATCGCTACTGCTTCAATACATGGCTCATGACTGCGTCAAGTTGTGGCAAGTCGCGAAAGCTGAAAGATTAAAAAAAAAGGTGCATGCGATTGTGCTAGTGCTTCAAGAAAAAATTGTGATTTTAAGGTACCCTGCAGCGTTTTTTGCGTGCACGCCATTCTTGCTAAGTGCATAGGCAAGTGTTTCTATGTTCCGCTTGAATATCGCCAGTGAATGTTGCAGTTACTCGACGGATAATGCTGCGGCGTTGTCTACCGACATCGCGTTAACATTGTTAAACAACGTTTCATCAACATTGCTGGAAAGCAATGCCAACGTTTTAGGAGTGTCAATGTTGCAGCAAACATTACCATAAGTTGTCCAACGTTGGGCACCAAAACGCAACGTTCGAAACATTGCTGTAATGTTGCAGCAACATCTTGTGCTACCAGGGCACATGTCCCTGTAATGCCTTGGCACCCTGACAATACAGAAAACAAACCAAGATAAAGCTTATGAAAGAAGGCTTCTCTTTAACTTTTAGGCTTCATCTTGTGAGATGTTTTCCATTAGTTGGTTAGGGTTGCTTTCTTAATCATTCAAAGTGCCTAGTGTTCCTTTTGATACTGCAATTGTCTAAATATTTTCTGTAGTGTATCTTGAGCACTCTGTTCTTCTTTCATGCATTTTACATTAACCTTAGAAAAAGGCCCTTCTGATGTGCAAGTACTGTACCGCCATATAAGTAGTAAAGGAAGAGCTAAAGGCTTTCGTTCGCTCAGTGGCGTGTTATCTTGGCTGGTGCTTAGTCATTCACTCTTGTGTTGATGGCTTAAATCGTGCATAACTTCAACCCGGGCTGCAGTATCATAAATCGTTATGGCGGCAGAGTGTAGACGTGCACTTTGTAGGACACGCTGCATTTCATATATCATTTGTCATTTAGTTTATCAGCCTATCATGCCCATTTCCATTACCTATGTTGCATGGGACGTACCAGATGCAGTAGTGCTTTCGTAAGGCATCTAGGTATGATCATTTGGCATTGTACGTGTCGCTGTGAAAAGTTTGGCAATTTTTTTGGCAATTTTACATGTCTTGGTTGCTACCATTGTGCACCTCATGGCCTCTGTGGCACCAGTTTGCCATCTTTACCTTGAGAACAGGCACACAAATGCTTGTAAAGACATGTCTTCCTTTCTCATTGCTGTTACCTTTATGAACCACGGTGTAGGTGCTGACTCATGGTTAGCTGTGGCCACTTCCATTCTGTTGCGACAATTTTTGAGGTGCATGTTGCCACTTTTCTCAATCAACGTGACAACTTCTGAAAGTGCCTCTTAGATTGCAGTCAGTGAGTGTGTTGTGTATGTCCTTGGGCAAGTCTGTTTGGAAACTCTGCTTGCAGCCCTTGGGTCGAGGGGCGTAGGTTTAGACTGCGAAAACACGGACAACTTAGTTGTCTTCGCAGAAGTCTGTGACGAGTTGTGCGAAGGAGCGTTGGGGCTGTCGTGCCATTGCTGCTGCTGCCGCCACTGATCTTTCTCCAGTGGGGGGGTCCCCCTTTTTTTCTGCTTGCTTCTTTCCAGTTGGGCAAGAATGTCATATTGGTAAATAAGGGCTCAGTGATCCACAGTGCCGACGGTGATGCTGGCGTCCACCCTGTCCAGGTAACACCGCCTGGACTTGCAAAACATGCGCTTTTGTCATCCTAAACGCTGCCCGGAGCTTCTCCTCTGCTTGCACTGCACACATTTCTTGAGCCCTTTTTATTTGCTTTGCTTTGCGTGAGCATTGTGTGAATGCTGATGCGATGCATGAGTTTGGTCAACTGGTGGCCCTCATGCTAAAGCCTGTCTGCCACATGCCCTGTGAAGATCTAAAAAAAAAAATTCGGCCGAGTACAGTGGTACATTCCTTCTGTTTACTCTTTTTTTTGTTTTAGTCGTAGAGACACCACATTTTTAGTGCTGTGGTAAGGGGAACGTATTGTAAGGACCACCTTCAGGAAACTACGAGTTTTTCATTAAACTTTGAGTAGAGGCTGTTTTCTCTGTTGAATGTTTTGTCACAATCATGGAACAGATCACCTCAAGTTGGAGTGTCAGCTAAGAAGAACCATCATATGCATTTAATGTGAATACATTGTGAAAAACATTAGTGAAGTTATGCTGAAATTTAATTAGGTTATAAGTTGTGTTTTCATTGTTAGGCTAGATCATCTCCCATTTTCACTTCGAACCTAAGGCATTAGACTTGCACAGTTTTGAGGGGACAGCCAGCTTCATATTCAGATGGGAAGAAGATTCATGAGAGTACAGAACGAGCTGCAGCAATTTCTTAAATTTTAAGGTAAAAGGAACAAGCTCCTAAATTAATATATCTGAGGGCCATCATCGATGTTGCCTCTAGCTGTGCAGTGAAGATTGCTGTTGTGATTTGGGATGTAACAAGGACACATTCGAAGATAGGCTAAATCTTTCGTTCAACAGCCAGGCTACTGCAGGTGCTCTTAATGTATAAGGCAGAATTGTTGAGCAAGAGCTGCATAGGACACTGCAGCAAGAGGCGACAGTAGCAGTTTAATTTCTTTGGCAAAATTTGCATGAAGAAAAGTGGCCTTCTGGAGCTCAAACACTGAAATATGGTGTCCTCTACTGCTTCATCAAAGCACGAATGTCGTATGCTGGTGGGGAAGGACTTGTGCTTTGTCACCCCATCCTCCTCCCTGCATCGGCTTTTGCTCCCACCAGCTTGCAAGTTTTCTAAATTCTGCGCTTGCCATAGGCTGCCATTTGGCTTTTCCACAAGCAGAGGGGGCCATGCACTTATTCTGCCTGATGGCAAATATGAAGAACAGCTGTACCTGAAGAAGAGCAGTATTGAGGTACAAGCTGTAGCTTGCGACATGCATTGCATAACTCGGCACATCATTGTAGAACTTACTGTATCCTTAATTTCACACTGGTATGTTCACTAGCTATTGGAGCATTACATTGGTCAGCCGAAGCCAAAGTGTAATCGTCCATTCAAACAAAGCCAAATTTCAGAAGTTCTGTGTTGGCTATGTGCTGTTGAGCAGCTGGCTTAATGTCTGCATGTAATTGCAGACCCTTTGCAACAAGTGGTATTGCCTCATGTGATGTGAAAGTCTTTGCAGGCTTGCTGTAAAATTTGTGTAGTTCTATAGTGGCAAAGGGGCACAGAGGTTTGTTTTAATTGAATAACCCACTCTTTGATAATCTGTAGTGCATGTGTGCCGTAAATTGCACTTTTTTTTTGCTAATTGAGCATGTCTGTGTGTGCTTGCGTGTGGCTGAAGCTCACAATACTAACCTTTGTGTGCGTAGCATGAGAGGGACTTGTAGTGCGAATTTGTACACATAGTGCTTTACTTGATTTGTTACTGTAGGATTTGCTGATACTGTGTTGCGTGAGACATTTGACACACCAGCTGGCATGAACATTTAAATTCTTGCAATCGTGGTACACAGATATGCATGCAGTGTTGTTATTGCTTTCTACCATGCTTATCTTCTAGCCAGTGCCATGCTTTATTCGCCTGAATATTTTTGCACATCAAGGGTGAACTTCATCAAGTTTGAACTTTGTGAAGGCGAACAAAGGGACATGAAATATACATGAGTGATCTTTTTCTAAAGCATGTTTGTAACTCCTTACTGAGGCTTTATTGTTGTTCCATTTTTGTGGAGATGATCTCCGAGCAGCACAGCCTGAAATAGCTGAATATGGCAAAAATAGTCAACTTTCACACCACCTTGGAGGTTAGATCCTAAACCTTTTGGGGAAAGAGTATTCTACTAACAAGGATACATTCTCACATTTTCAGATTACTGTGGTAGACTTATTGCTTACTGCTCACCCAGCTCTATATGCCATAATTCTGTGCTGCGGAAAAAACTAAATTTTAGACACACTGAAAGGTCATTGTCACTTAACATAGTATCTCATGTACCTCTCCCATGAGCATGGGACACAGTGCTCTTGTTTCAGATTTTGTAGCACATTCTTAACATGCAGCTCACTCTGTTTCTCGGTTTTTGCCCTCAGTCTTAGGCGGTATAAAATTAGCCAGTTCAAATCCTGCTCTCGCACTTACCAAGCTGCATTGGTGGAACTGAGATCAAGCAGGACACAAGCTGTCATCACCCACGTGTCTAAGCACATGCCCAGTTCATTCTTCATGTTTTTAAACCCATAAGAGTAGCATCATTAGCATAGTAACTCTACCTTGTCTGTCTCTTGCGCTCCTTTACTAGTAGACTGCGGCCAAGAAACGATAATGTGTCCTCCTTGTTGTACTTCATGTCTTGACAGCATTGTACATGTTTCATGATGAACGCTTGTCAATGATGCAAGTACTTGGGCTTAGCAGACAAAAACAAGTGCGGAGCACTAAAATTCTGTCATTTTCATTAACACTGGGTAGTAGCGCTACTCGTCTTTTGCGACATTATTTGATGCTTGCCTGACAAGGGAAGACGGTGCAGGCATGAGCGTACCCGTTTTTCCAGTTACAGTGATTCCGGCGAAGCAAATTGGATGTGTCAGGGGGAGGCGGCTGTGCTCACAGCAGAAGACGATTCTAAGAAGCGGCGAGAAATACTGCACGGAGACCGTCGTACCGCAAGATCCTAAACGAGCTCTCCTCCACCGAGGCACAGGTGCTGTAGCGTCGCTGACGGCCGATACGAAAGGACGACGACGACGACCCTGACAACACCATCACAGTGGCTGGCACTCAGTACCACACCGCAGCTGGACTGCTGAAAGGTAGGCTGCCTCTCTGAGCATCCAGAAAGCGGGCAAAAAGCGCTGGGCATGTCTTTCTTGCTTGCTCACATGCCTAGTTTCTTGTTGATTAATGCGCTAAATACTGTTACTGTTTGCTGCGCCTGCCCAGTGGCTGCAGTTCTATGTTTATCCCTTTCAGGCACGAATTATGATGCACTCTCTCTAAATTTGTCAGATTTACGCAACATAGTTCTAAGGCACTCAATATTACATTCCAAGAAAGAAAATGAAGTAATATATTGTTTTATGCGAGTTTCAGTATTTGTAGTTAGTGCATAATATCTAATTATTCTGCAGTGATGTTCCATTTTTACATAAAAGGACCAAATTGGAGGCTCAAAATGGATGCATAGTTTGTTTGTGTTCGTTTCGAGCAAAGAAAAATAATACTTTTAACGTTGGTCTTGGAGCATGGCACGTCGAACGACCCATCGAACATTATAGTGCCTTCACCGAAGTGATCAGTACAGTCTACACACAAAATTCAGGTTTAGCCAAGACACGTTCACTATACTATACAGAAGGTTCAGTTCACTCTATGCGCAATATATCTAGCTCTTTCTCTTGCACTAGTCCAACCAACTGCCAAAGACAAGTTGCGTCCACATATGTGGACATTGCGTCTCAAGGGTTTATGAGCACAAGGTTGTGGGTTTGATTTCCTTGTGTGAAGGCAGTAGGCAAAAACATGTGTGCTGTGTTTTGTATAACACCTTAAATTAAGGCAGTAGGCAAAAACATGTGTGCTGTGTTTTGTATAACACCTTAAATTCTTCAGCGTGCACCCAGAGACCTCATCACAGCATCTCTCATAGACAACTGTGCGGATTCTAGATGTTGAGCCTCACAATCTAATTTAATTTTCAGTGGCATTCTTAAGTTCTATAAATCGTTTACTCTTTTGGTTTCTATGTTGCGTCAGGCTTACTACTGCCCTTGCGCGAAGAGAAGTGATGGGTATCTAAGCTCGCCATGTGTGACGAGGCTCTTTTCGATGCGTAACGGGGTCTCAAGTATCCGTTCGTGCTTGTACTCACAGTGTGTCCCCGCCTCAGCCATACAGCTGGCTGGCCGTGACGCAAGAGGGCAGCCTGCAGGGCCTCCAGACGCTGACCATGACCAACGCCGTTTCGGGGCAGCTGCTGGTACCATCGTCCAGTATGCCCGGGACAAGACGGACAGTTCTTTGTGCCCGGTTAGAAACCTTTTCCACTTGTTTTTGTGCATCTCCCTTTGTTTTGTTCTTGTGTAAGTTGGTGCCATTTATTACCGCTCGCTAAATATTTCAAACTGACTCTGCAAGATAACAGTGCATTGTTTTACTGTAATTACTGAGAAATGTGCATGCGCGCACATTATCTGTCATGCTCCGTTTTTCCTTCCATCATTCAGAGCCTTTTTCCCGCATGCCTATACGACAGGAAGAGTTTTCTTTCCCAAACTAATTCGTCACGATTGTTTACCTAACAATATTTTAA